>NC_056725.1:1555943826-1556066326 GCF_019279795.1 Protopterus annectens
TGAAATTTTATCAAATCCCCAGGCAGCGGACAATCTAACCAAGAGATCCCTGTGCTGGATGAAAATCTACCTGGTATGTGACACTACAAATCATTCACCCAGATAAGGAAAAACCCTCATGCCCTGTAGGCAGAGAGGTAGATTCTTGAACTGATGTCTGACTCCTATTCTGAAGCAGAGGAATGTCATAGAAAATCTTGTAATTTTTATGTTAGATTAAGCATCCTGATAATCCAGACAACATATACAATTTCTTCTTGATAGATATTGCAGGTAGGACACCAGCACAAACATGTGAAAGGAATCTTTGAGATTTAAAGTGTTTAGGTGACAGAGATCCAAAATGAGTCAAAATCCTGTATGTTCTCAGATGCCAAAAAAGAATGTGGAACAGTATCATTAGCCTCTGTTGATCTACTGGAATGTCCCAGATTCCTCTTTTTGTGAGGAACTGTTACACTTTCTTCATTGTCTAAATCTAATTATAGGGTGGCACATCTAGCAAGGGGAAAAGATGACAAAAGGCCATGAAGCATCTGTTGGTGACGATGCCTTTCAATCAACCTCTCCTTGTACATTTTACACCATAGAAGCAGTGCAGGGAGAATGTCATTCAAATGCCTCCAAAAGGAGACAACTGGGCTGGCAATCAGGAATGCCATAAGACCAAAACCAGCCTGGTAGTGTTGATTGTTTCGGCCATTGGGCCAGTGTTGCTGTTGGTAGCTGGGTGACAGTGACTGACCAGATTCAGCTTTCTGATGTTATGAGCTCCACAAGGTACACAGAAAAAAAACAGTTTTTGTCTTTTCTGAGTTCATAAAATAAAAGCTAGGGTGAATGAAACAGCATATTTGTGAATGAAAGGGATTGGCCTTTCTCCTTCATACCACAGGAGACATTTATCCAATTTAGAAACAAAAAATGGAAGCCAGTGAAAAGGTGCACCCATGAATGCCATGTTGATGTCCTCAGAAAAATGTGTATGGAGAAGCTTCACATGTTAGCACATGACTATGCCAGATGCTTCTTCTCTTGCAGCTCCCTCTGTGGCACTGCATGTAGCCTTACCATGAGGCTGCTCAAAGTTGAAGATATTAAAGCCAGGCTGGGGAGCTGTTCCATGAGTGGTCACTCAGGTAGGCCCTTAGCTGTATGTAATATTTAATCAGATACACCTCTTTACAAGTAAAATATTTGAATACCACAATTAAGTGCCCTGAGACAGTGTCATAGATGCAAAAGTTCACTTCCTCAATCTGTCCAAAGACCTGGATTCATTATTGAGGGGACAGAGAGGCTCGAATGGAGAAGCAGGGTTCCATCCCACAGCATCTGCAGAAATAGTCACATTTGTCTTAAGCATCTCCACACAGTTATCACAATCTAACAGGGGTCTAAAAATCTTGCTTGACTTTTTTGGACAAAGGGCTAGTTTGTGTGGACTGTTCACATTTCCTGAATCTCCAGTAAGAGATGCCAACCAGAGAAAGAACCATTCATTTGGAAGATTAGCAAGTCCTACATGTAGCTTGCGCTCTATTCTCTGGTGAACAGATGTCTTGGGAGGGCCAGCCACCCTTCTCCCCATCATCGGCAAAACGTTTGTGTCTCCCTGAAGTAAAGATTAGGATTTGGACCCCTCCTTATCCTCAAGTTTGATCAGGAGGTCAATGTGGTATGTCTTTCTGGTCTGCTTTCTTGGTCTCTCTGGGTCTTAAGTAAGAAGCTTTCTGAGTGGAAAAGGTAGATGCCCTGAAGCCTAAAGTTCCACAGCCACTGCTGAAGGGTGTAGGGATGCAATTCTATGGGGTCTTACATCAGAGCAGGTTGCAATATCTGTACTGGAGAAGATCTTGGGACCCTAGAATCCAAGAAAGAAGAGTGTAAGAGCTTAAAGAATAGCATTCTATCACCTATAACATTGAACCAGGTTATCCTTGTGCTCCAAATGGTCTTGGAAAAAATGAACAATCACACTAGATCTACCTTTACACCTCTAAGAGAGGGGAAACATCAAGTTTACTTGCCTGATTTAAAGTTCCACAACACCCCATTTATCTCAACATAATCAAATGCTGGAAGGGCAAGACATTGATTGTTGATGAAAAACAAGGCCTTCTCAAGCTGTAGTATGGGGAGTTAAGGCTGGAAATACTTGTCCTGATGTAGTGCTCACTGTGACGAAAGGAGATACTGCCAGTCCAGCTATCTAGAATTTTGTAAAATAATTATATATCATTTGTGAATATCAACATGATTCAAATAACATGTTTGTGTTACAAATGTATTAGAACTGTATGTCATGCGTATATCAAACTGCTGGTACAGAAGTGTGTGTTAAAAAAGGTTTTTGCAAAGCGCTTGAAATGTATCCACAGTGTACCCTACTGAAAAAGAAAAGAAATGTACATGCACTATTGTAACTGTTTAAATGTACAGGAGGTTAACTTCAGTGCAGCAAAACTTCAGAAAAATAGCTGAAATTAAATTAATTTATGGCAGCAAGGAGAGACAATGTTTGTGCTGAGAAGTTTTCTGTATTGTCTTGGAAGTGTTTTATTGTTTTATGACTTCCAGCATTTGCCAAAGATCTGAGGAAAAGCCCTTGTCTATATATTTTACAGGTAGATGGTAAATGCTACCAGCTGCCATCAATGTATTTTTAGGCCTTTGGACTAGAAGTCAGATGACAAGAAATGATGTCATTCTGCAAGCTAGCCCACCAGTAATATTTGAGATATTAATTTCAGAACTCTCGGAAAGAGACACAGCATTCTGTATTCTGTCTAGGACCTGGCAATAACTAAAGAAGACCCATTCACCACACATCTGCTTTGCTTTGATGAAGTAAGTTTCTAAGGAACAGTATATTTCTCTTAGATATAGTCAGGAATATAGTAACACTTTATTTATTTAAGACTGTTCTGCAAAGTTGTTTTAACTATTTCCTGTGATTTTGAACTCTGATGTCACTGTAAATATATATTGAGTATTTTCTTGTTCTTTTAATATTTTTTATTAAATTTATTTAAACCTTTCATTATGGCTGATCTGTCTAGAGATATTTAAGTTCTGAGAGTACTTGCATATTTATTTGTTGATACTGTGGGCCACTCCTAATAGCCTTGCTCTTGGTCAAACTACCATTTGTATTAATATTAACATTACACAGTAAGATAGGACACCTTTTGTTAAGGGCCTTAAGTTGGCTAGCAAGACTGACTGGTGGCAGTGAAAACTACCTTATAGTCTGGACAGAAGGGGGCATAGCTAGTAAACCTGTGCCAGCCTTTCCCAGGTGATTGTGTATAAATCAAACCTCAAAGAGTGTGTGTGGCAGCTACTTGGGTAGGGACACAAACCACTGGCTGGACAGAGAGGGTGGTAGAGGCCTTGACTTGGTCACTCAGCTGAGATCTCAACTGTATAGCAGTGCCAGTGGAGAGTCTTATTAGAGATCTGGAGAAAGAGGATGAAACCAGCCCCGGACTGTGGTCTCTGTGTGCTCTTAAGGGAATTCGCACTTGACACAGAGAGCTGCATCTGGAAATACTGCGTGTGTACCTTGCCATCATCTCAGTGTATGTCCCCCACTATCGCCAGTGGTGAGGATTGAGGCTCCTTGATTACTGGTCCAGTGGTGGTTCATCACACTCACCACCCCAAGTGTAAAAGCAGTAGTCACAGATAAAGAATCCTCCATCACCACAGCTCCAACACCTGTTCCCACAGATGAAGGCATGACTTTAATTTTCTAATTAACTTGGGATGTTTGGACTTAACGTTTGACCGATTAACAGATTTAGTTTCTTAAATAGCTGAGCAGGAACCTAGATTTGCTGGAGAGATGAGATATAAAAGGGAGCCAGAAGAAGGAAGCCCACTCTTCTTACATTCAGAAGTGATAGTGGAAGTCTGTTGGAAAACAGACCACAGTTGCATCTTAGCCTTACTTCCTTCACCTCCTTAAAGTACTTCATTACACTTTAAATTCCATAAGATTAAGATTCACATTATGGACTTAAGCAGGAAACATACTTATTGTGACTGCTGTGGGTAATTTGCATTCTACAGTCACCCTTGATAGATGTGAGAGTCGTGATGGCTAAATAAGGCCAAAGATCAAAGTTGGTAGGGTGGCTAAATGGTTAAGGTGTTTGCCTTACAAACACAAGGTGCAGGGTTCGAATCTCCCAAGGGATAACTGGCTAGGCTTAAAATGGCTCAAAAGTGCAGTTAGCCTAGTACTAATCTATGAACCTATGAAATGCCTTAACAGAAGGAGAAGATCTACAAACTACAAGAAAAATCAATATTAAAAAGGGACTCAAAATAGAGTACAGTAAGGTTGCCAACTGTTTACAAAACTATTGTAGAGAAAGAACTGAATTTAGAATGATTTTGTGTTTTTTAGAACTTAGCTAAGGCCATGTAGAATCCAATCAAACGCATTCACTAGTGGGAAGAAGTTAGAGAATAGATGAAAAACAATCAAGGTACTGCAGTAAGGTAGAGATGCAAAGGTAGCCTGGTAAAGTTTTATCCACCAAGCAAAACATATGCAGCACTTAATTGTCTTCAGGCAGATCCCATCAATCTTCATGGTTGTCTGGATGATGTTTTTCAAGTCATCGCTCACTACTGCTAGAGGCCTCTAAAACGATTACTTCAATATGGAAACAAACTGACTCTAGACAATGAGGAGGAGGAGGCGGGACATAGCTGACATGACCAAAAATGAAAAATCACCCAGGAAAAAAAAAAAGAAAACTCCTTGCATTCCACTCAGCTGGCAGCTACAGATTATAATATAAGCAGTGCTGATGGTTAATTTAAAACTAGACTTATTTCACATGTAAGGCGATTAAATGCATGGGGTACAATTGCTGTTTGATTTAAATTAAAAACAAGCAGCTAAATACAATAAATCTGCAGAAAAAAAACTGCCTGCAATAAACATCTCCATCAAAAAGAGTTCTTTGAAACATCTCCTCAGAAATCCTGTACACATTCTCCGGTCTAGATATTGACTTTCTCCTCAATTTATTTCCTTCTCTCTCCATCTGCCTCCTTGTTTCTCCAGGTTTCCTCTGTTCCTAGAAAAGAAACAGGAAATGCTCATGCAAAATGTGTCCCACTCACAAAAACAAGTAGGGAAGTTCCCTGATGCCCTGGTCAAATTTCCCCTAGTAGTATACATACCACCTCAGGTCTCCCTGAAGAGAGGCTATTAGCCTAGTGGGACCAACCTGGTCAACAAATGGTAAATAAATAGTCTGTTGTTTTCCTTGGTAGCTCAGCTTTAGGTTTTACGCTTCATTTGAGAAGTTCAGTATTTTATCTTACCTGTTGTGCTTTGCTTATTCTGTACTATGTTTTCATTATTTGTCCTACTATTGTTCTGTTTAACATGCATGCACATGATTAAAAAAATGAAAGTACCCCTTTTTCAACCGTCTTTAGTCCTATAGTCTGTCTTGTGGAAGGATTTAATTAAATTAATAGCTGTTAAAATATTTAAATTGTAAAAAGCTTTTTGAGACATGGTGAAATATCTAGAGCCGTTTCTACACCGCGCACATAATTATTGACCCCTTAGTGCAAGAAATCTGAACAAAACCTAAAATAATAGGAGACACAGGCCCAAAATAGGGACAGGTTTTAAATATTGCTCTTATAAACTTAGAACATTGCTAAAATAAGAGGTTCTGTGTTAGCAGGCATGTTCTGAAGAGTTGTTTGTCTATCGGCTTTTCCCAGTTAGGGGTCGCCACAGTGAAACTCTGGTCTGCTAATGATTGGAAGTAGATTTTCATGAACGCCAAGGTGCCAGCTCGACGTCCAACCTTCAACAAAGGCACGTCCATTTACACATGTCTTTTGAATGCCACCCAGCTGTGGGGAGGACATGCAGACTCCACACAGAAGGCACTCCCTGCACTCCAGCCGAGAATCGAAGGGGAGAACCTCTTGCTGTGAGAGGCAACAATGCTACCGCTGCACCACCGTGGAAGGCATGTTCTGAAGAGTATGAAATCTAAAACTCAAATGTATGCCATTATTTATGGACTTCAATGTTCAATGAATTGCCAGACAACCACAAATTTTATGATGAACAGACCAAAAACATGATGCAAAAATCTGGACATTCTGCAGAAATCTGGACAGTCGAGGGGTATGACACTATGTGGATTTTTCTTTTATAAAAAGACCTGAAGAGTTTTTATACTGTTATCTGCATGCAGAATTATACATTTGCATGTAAGACTTACAGTTATTAAAGTTAGTATGTGTGACTATAAACATTAAACACCATAAAGTTAAGCTGCTGCTTAGTTAGGAAAAATAGGGCAGCCTTTTATTTTACTTGATAAGTTAGTCATTAATGCAATGTTATGTTGTCCAGTGAGCTCTTTCTAGGTTATACAGTAGGTTTATCATTCTGAGTGATTGATATTTGTGATTATAATCACATCATTCCATAAGCATAATACAGCAGTAATCATTGCTGGCAGTTTTGCCTCAGCAGTACTCACCCACAAGTGGTAGAGTTAGAGTACTGGGTCTTTACCCTTTGGGTCAGATAAAACTATTAGTGGATAACTACTGTACTGCTCATACTACCAGGAACAATTACTGTTTAACTACATCTTGGCCACAGTTCTACTTTTCAACTTTTAATAGGTTTGGTTTTCTGAATTTTATAATACTAGCAGATCATTAGGAAGATGGTCCCTTTCCAGAAGGATTACTGTGATAGCAAAGATTAAACCATATCCATGGAGAGCAGCTGTCTAGATAAAATAATAGTAGATGCTGCATTATCCATGTTGAATCAGTGTCCCAGAAGTTCTACACTGTAGCTCATTCACACGTCAGTTTTCAGTTAATGAGAAGTTAAATTCCTGATGGCCATCAGGATGGACAGATACATTTAAATGAAACTCTGACTCACAACTCCGGACTATAAGAAAAAATGTTTCACGTTAAACAAATAAAGCAACTTTTGCATTTTTTTTTTTAATTGAAATGCTTTTCTCATATTTAAGCTGGTTAATTCCTGTATCGAATACCAAGAAATCGATATTATGATTAAGCTACTCCATAGTGCTGTGTGCAGTCTGCTTTTCAAGGCCTGACCAGGCAGTAAGTCTGTATTAACAAGGGTGCTGATGGAACTCAACTCCCACTTCCAAATGTTAGAAATAGGCCATGTTTCTCTATTGCCAGCTTTGACTGAAATCATGTGCTACTTACTGCCACACCAGACAAATAGTCTCCTTGTAATTTTCAGCTCCAGGCCCATGGCACAATAATCCAGCACTGCAGGTGTGAAGCAGAACACAGTGTAAGCTGTGTTACAGTCATGAATGAGTTAATCCCCACAAAGATTCATAGGAGGTTACTAGGCTATTGGCCCTACGGCCTTTCTAAGCCTAGCCATGTTACACCCTTGTTCCCTTACTGACCAAGTTGTATGGTCTATATTCGCAGTGCGAGTCTATGATCAGCACCAACTGCCCTTATCCAGGAGGGACATAGGTGACGCCCCGTGAGTAAGTTTATGGTCTCTCATCTAGTTGTCTAAGTTAACTTAAATAGGGTTATCGAGGAGCTCTATTTTACGTGAATTGGGAGTTTGTTCCAGAGGAGTGGCAATCTGTGGGAGACATATGTTTCTCCAGCATGTCCTGTTAATGTCACAGGCTAGGTTAAGATCCCTTAATCTTGTCCCATTTGACTTGGAGATGTGCAACATTTCCATTAGGGCAAGGTTCGAGACTGCTCTGCAGGCCAGGCACAAGTCGCCTCTTAGCAGCCTATAAGATACACAGTACAGTGATGGGGCCTTCAGTCTGTCCATGTAGGTCATGTGCTGAAGGCCCTGAATTTTCTTGGTGACAAATCTGAGGTTTCTCCAGCTGCTGCAGGTGTCTGGTGAGGTACACACAGAAGAGAGCGTTGTGCTCTATTAGTGGTCAGATGAGGGATGAGTACAGGGGAGCTGTGACATCCTTAGCTCTGGATGTGATGCCCTTACTTATGACAGAATGAGTTTTCAGAGCACTCTTTTCATCCTACTAGACATTTCTAATAACCTAAAAAGAAAGAAAGAAAGATTGTATCACTTTTTAAATATCCAGTTTAATTTATTAACATCAGGACCCCCCTTTAAAAACAGTCTGGAAGAATTTAATGTTAAATTACATTCTTGTTTTTCCTTTTTAAATAGTTTTTTTCCTCACAATTTATTTATGGTGTGTGCTGTAACTGATTTCTTCAGGTTACCAACTAATTTTCTCCTGACACTTACAGCAAAAAACATAGGTAGAGTGTAATGAGAATTTTCAGATTTGCAATTTAAATTCCAATTGGCCATTAGCAACAGCAGACATTTTAAGGTGTCTACACCTATACACAATTGATGCACTAAAGCTCATGTGTTGCTGCTGAGGCTTCAGTGTAGCAAAGCATTAATTTATTTATACTTTTTAAAGTGTCTCCACCCCCACCCCAAAATAAAAATAAAAAAAATGGAAAGCCCTTAAGCTTGGCTTTTGTGGTTCATCACTGAGTATCCGTTATCTGCTCTATAGAAGGATTTTGTGCAGCAAATTGGTATGTCTTTCAGTCATTTTCTAGGAAGAAGAGGTCATACAACAGTGCAGAAAACACTGTCTTGTGACATGTTCCATTGGGGCTTATTACAAACTGTAGCTTGAGCTCTAAATGCAAGACAGACCATAGGACATAGTGCTATTGAAACTAGTTAAATGAAAAGTCTGTATATTAAAATATTGCAGCTAATTTTCTCTGGCTTCTAAGTGTTGAACACAAGCATTCCTTACCCTGACTTGCATGTATGTGCACCCACTGACTGTTCAGTATTGGAAGATGCTGGGATGAGGTATGTCTTTGTTTGCAATGCATTCCTTATCAGACATAGGGAGAAATCTGGGGCTGTGGCTAGTTAAATTATGCACCTTGTATCTGTCCATGTATTGTCGGTATCCTTTGAATATGCAGGTCAGTAACTAGTCAGATCACACACCTTTAATATGTCGTTTGTGTTGTAGTAATCCTACCACAGTTTTCACTAGAACTTGCATATCATGGCTGTACTTGACTGTTGCCCACTGTATTCTATTTTTGTCATTAGGGATAGTAGGTACCAACATTTTCTTCATCTTACCACTAATGCCCTGCCTAGGCTTCCTTATAATGCAGCTTCATTTGTTTCTGTTTTTTAATGTCTTTTAATGACTGGTTCAACCTGCCTATGTAAATAACCTGCTTGGACTGGGCAATAATTTAAAGGTTAGGAAATGAATGTGTACATTTCAGTATTATATGTGTAACACACAAGTATTACAACAGAGTGCTGGACTTGGTTAATGAAGTAAGTATTGTAAATACACTTATTTTTCTATTACGCTTAACATCAGGATAATATAATGTATCTGAGGCCAAATGGCTGAGTATATTGTAAAGCAATGACCCTTTAAATGGGACCTATAATGCTTTTACTGTTCAGGTATTTTATGTTTGCCTAAGGCTCAAGTCTTATACGAAACAGTTCCTCAGCTTGTCCACCTACTTATTCAATGAATAAAATAAATAAATAAACCAGACTAATGCTGCTTTGTTTGTTTTGAAAATAAGTACTAATGCTAGTTGGTATTTGTTGACCAACAAAATAAGTAAAAAACAAGTAAAAATGTGAATAACCCTAAGGAGGGTCTGCAGTTCACTGAAGCATCAGCTGGGTGTTAGTTATAGAAGTTAGACGACTACATTTAAACTGTTACTTAAGAATATCAATGCAAGATACTGTAGTAGGCAACAGCCTTACTAAGTGTTTACTGGTCACCAAAATATGTTTGTACAAACTCACACAGTGGAAGATCAGCGAGTACCAAGGTTTATGACTGAGAGTAGGTCTCAACTCCCTTTTAGATTTTGGAAATTGTTCTTTATAGCATCGTTTTATGAGCAGTAATACACAATTTACTGTGAATTTCTATATTAATGCTATCATTAAAGTAGGACAAAGTTGAAGGTACATGAGTCATGCACAGACTTTGTGGTGTTTACTTTGGAAAGAAATCTCAAAAGCATCAGCTGGTTTCACAGTATATTTACAAATAAGGATTAAATTGTACACTTCTAGTTTGTTTTGTGAATATCTCTCTGAACATTAGTATTTGTCTAACTTCTCATTGGTGCACATATCTTCATATGCAGTTAGGTGCCAAGAAATCTTCAGAAGGTTACACGTGTCGCAGGGATCTCTCTTCTGTTAAAACTACATTATTTCTGAAACAGGATCTTTCGAGTACAGTGAAGGACTGACTGACTGCCTTCTTATTAAATTTTTAATAAGGTGATGCCATGTAACAACCTTTTAAAAACAATGATCGCTTTGTTATGAAGGGTGTCATTACATAGATCTCCGAGTGGTAAAACCAGAAAAAGGAATAAGTAGATAAAGTGCACTAAAGGGTGTAGTCAATCATAGAAGAATAAACTGTTTAGACTGACAAGCTGACACCTTTTAAAAGCGACAAGTCACTGTGTGTAATATCTCTGTCAAGTTTTTCAAATTGAGGTGCATGAAATTATTCCTACAGAGCTAGAATATATTTTAAAACTGTTGCGTGTTGTTGACCCCTGCACCTTATGACTGTCAGCCATCCCATTGCTAAGCATGCATATTCATTCCTCTACAGCAGAGGACCAAATGCACCCCACAGATATCTCAGGGGTTTTTGCTAGTTCCTCATGGCCATCTGATGCACCTGTTTCTACACTACTGGCTTATTTCCACATGTCTAACCTGGGATACAGTGCAGAAACATGCTGCTTGACAGGTATTAAGTACCTAGGCCCTTTATGCTACCTACTATCACCCTTGCCCTCTGTGTTACACAAGCAGTGCAGTGGGCTAGGCTCCTCCCAGGATGGGCAGGCCACTGGACACCAACTCATTACCTGCATCTCTGGCTAGTCCCTCTAGTGCTTTGATCACTAAAAAATCTTTGGTTACCTAGAATGCAGTCATCACATTATTACTTTGCATCATACAGGTCAGTATTCTGTGTGTGTACGTGTGTGCACATATGTACAGTACCTTTATGCAGTTTAAGCAGGCTGTGGTGTTGAAAAAGGAGCCATGAAATACTGGGCATCTTCTACTCTCTTGCAATTTATTATTTAAAATACTCTACAATTTGATAAAAATGCAACTTTTAGTGTTGCAACTATTCTTAGTTCTATTGCTGCTTTTTTTTTTTAATGTTGTTATCTGAAATGTTATCCCAGTCAGGCCCAGATGCTGACTGGTTGAATAAGGTGATACATCGTCTGAAATTAATGAACTTACTGCTTTAGCAGATGATTATGATATCTGGCAAGAAGACAAGTATTTGATGGTAAACTTATGGATGACGAAAAAAAAAAAAAAGCGCAGTTACCCAACAACTTTTTTTCTGGACAAAGATAAACAGCTACTTTTCTGCCCAAGGAAACCATGTGCTTCTGTTGAAGGGTCCCTAGACAGTTTAATACAAAATGTTACATTTCAGTTTTCTTGACCTATGTTAGCAAGGTCCACTTTTGGGAGTTAACTGTAAAATTAAATTCAGTGTAACATTTATTTAGATTAGAGACAATAATATACAAGGTAACATTGGTTATTTTCTGCAAAAAAGTGTTTCACAAGAGAAAGCTAACTTTTAAAAGTGAAAATGAAGAAAGGAAAATACAAAGTAAAAAAGATTTGAGTGGAGAAACAGAAGAAACAATAAAATAATACGTTAACAGGAGGTAACAGAAAAATACACTACCTGGTCCAGAAGAAGACCAAACAAACCAAAATCAGTCAAGAAACTGAAAAGAAATTCTGCATAATTTAATAGTGCCAAATCCTAATAGCACACTAGTAATGAATCTAGCTTATATTGAAATGTTAGAAGGTCACCTGTGGACAGACAAACCTAATGCAAAAGCATTAGCCAGATTAAACTGGCTATGCATAATGAAAAAGAGAACATTTGCGTTTTTTGCTGGATATAAAACACTACTGATGCCAATGTTTATTAAAGAAATACCATTTGAATAGAGTGCACTAGACATTCTGGGGATACTGGTAAAATCTAGCAATGAGTAGAAGTACATACTTGTCATAATGGAGTATGCTATCAAACTTCCAGAAGCAATGCCATTATGCAAACATAATACTAAGGTTATACCAAGGGTACTGGTGCTGTTACTCCCCAGACTGATTACACATATAAGGAGATGTTTCCTGACCATGACACTCACCTTTATGTCACAGTTACTACAACAGTTGTGTCAGTGCTTTGAAAGTTAAACAGTTGCAGACATTGGTGTATCATCACAGACTGATGGATCATTAGAGAGATATAATAATACACTGGAATCCATGCTGAAGTTAGTTCTGGGTGCAGATGGTAAAAACTGGGACCAGTTGTTAACCCATTTACTGTCTGCAATCACAGGAGTGCCAGAAGGTTCATCTGGGTTTACCCCATTTGACCTTCTGTATGGCAGGCATCCAAGAGGGCTGCTTGACAATGTGAAAGAAACATGGGAAGAGGAAAATACACCACTCAAAGTATGAGATAACACTATGTTACTTTGTAGGGCAGAATAACTCTACTGATGCTCATAGTAAGGAAGTACACAAACCAGGAAATGCAACAGCAAATTTATAATAAAATATTGAACTTTGAGAACTTAATCTAAAAGACCAAGTACTACTGCTACTGCCCTCTACTGAAAACTGATTTCCTAAATGACAGTGCCTTTCTAGGTGACAAAAAGAATAAATGTAGAAAATGAGTAAATTAGGCGACCAGGAAAGAGAATGGTGGAGCAAATGTACTGCATGAATGACATGAAGCCAAGAAAGGCAGCAGAGGAATCTGCAGGGAGCTTGCAAGCTGGAGTTCCTAAAGGAAAGCACAGGGAGTATTTACCCAAATCCTGGTCAAAAGTGCAAAAGCAGAAACTAAGTAGGGTTTTCAGAAATGTCTGGGAGAACTAAGATAACAGAACATAACCCAGAGACCGACTCTAAAAACCTTACAGAGTACCAGAGTCCAGAAACAGTAAGAGACGTTAATACTTACATTATGACTGATGAAGAGAAACAGAGTGACTGATTCAGTCCAATCACACTAGTCCCAAAACTAGATGCAATGAATTATCATATTCTGTAATGATTTTAGGAAGTAAACGGCATTTCAAATTCTGATAGGCCATGCCCAGAACTGATTAGCTAATAGAGAACTTAGGCGATGCTAACATTAGACTTGACAAAAGAAGGATACTGGCTAATGCCACTTACCCCCTAAATTACTATAGTATAAAGACAATAGCCTAGAGGGTTACATTCGGAGAGTTAGCTCCTCGCTAAAGGATCATCTGAAAGGAGGAATTGGAAAAGTGGAGTGAGAGAGGGTCCAGTCATAGCTAACTTGTGGAGTGAAAGCTGTTGATTATTCCTTGTATGGCTTGGGACAGGCCAGCAACCTTGGACTTTCCTTGGGGTCCAGGAGAGGCCTGAGACTGCATTTTTGGTTATAAGACAGCATGTGCCTGGAAGGGGGTATGTGGATTTATTTATTTATTTATTTGAACTTAAGTGGAGTAGAGTACTAATCACAAATTACCAATTTTAGCCACTGTTAAAAAATGTTTTTTTGTTTTGTCTCTGAACTGTAAAGCCAAGTGTGCTAATACTTTAGTTTGTAGAATTTGAATAAACCTGCTTTTACATATGTCCTGCATCCTGCCTCCAGTGTCTTTTTGGACCCTACTATATATATTAGTAGCAATATGTGGGTATTTTCACCACTCGAAAGAGTAGAAGTCACCCAAATATGTATAAAATATTGTGTAAATAATGTCTACAACAGTGTAATAAACAACTCACAGTAATAAACAACTATATCAATGATACACACAGTTCATTGTAATTGTTGTGATGTTTCCCTAAATAAGTGTTTCTGTTAAGCTGTACTTGTTTAAGAAAAGACAGATACCTGCCTGGCTTTATTTATTAGTGAGAGCAGATTTGTTTAATAAGCTAATTAAGGTAATACAAAAACATGGCTGAAAGAATCCCAACCTAAGAGTGTTTATGTTTTGATGAAGAGGACTTTATGTCCACAGCAGTGGATCTAGGAGCCTAAATCAACCTCAGTGAAGGAAGATTTTGAAGAAGAATGTGGAATGTTTTTCTTCCATAGGAATCCAGTGACAGAAGCCAAAGAGTGAGTTAAAGGTCCAGTGCCCGTTTGGGAAAACATGTGTTATTTCCCTTTCTTTATAATAAACTGCACTATTTTTATAAATACTGGCGAACTGAACTGCTTTAATTATCCATCAAAGTCCAGAGGTTTCACAGATTCATAGATTGTTACCAGGCTAACAACCGGGGGCTTTCTAAGCCTGGACAAGTTTTCCCAAATGAATAATGATGTCCTGTACCCAAATACAACATTGAGAGCCGGACATTTGTAAGCTACCTCTGTCCTTAAGAGACATGGGTGATAGGCCCTGTGTAAATTTCCTATTCTCCATCTACTGGTCTAGATCGCACTTAAACTGACAAACTCAGCTTCACATGGATGGTAAGACTGTTTCATAGGAGGGGCAGTCTCTGGGACACAACTGTTTCTCCAGCATGTTCTGTTTAAGTCACAGACTAAATTCCGGTACCCAAACCTTGTATTTCTGGTACTCTTTGACTTACAAATATGTAGGAGATTCATAAGTGGAGGGTTTGCGGATGCCTTGTTAGTCAGGAATAGATCACCCCTCAGCAATCTGTAGGAGACTAAGTAGAGGGAAAGGGCTTTAGGGCACCCTGCATAAGGCAGGTTTATTATGCCTTGTATTCTTTTTGTAAGGAACCTCTGAGGTTGCTCTAATTGCTGCATATGCCTGATCAGATACATACCAAAGGGAGCACTGTACTCTATGATTGGTCTGATAAGGGTGGAGTACAGGTGGATAATGACCTCTGGACCTAGCTGCCACAACCTTACTTATAAGTTTTGCAATATAAAAGGATTTCCTCATCACTGTGGCCACATGATGATGAAAGGTAAGGCTACTGTCTATGTGCGTATCCAGATCCCTGACCATTGGGTCGACTCTTAGGGGTACATTATCAACATGGTAATTAGTCAGGATGGTTGACTTCTCAAATGGTACAATTATGCATTTCTTACCATTGTGTTTAAGACCATGGATTTGGCTCTATTTGATAGTCAGAGATGGACCATCTTGAAGAATGCTAGTGTCTGCAGGGAGTTGATGATAACCCCCAGCTTGCAATCATCTGCAAATGTAATCAGCCATAAACATTCAGCATTGGCTTCCATTTCAGAGAAATAGATGCCAAAAAGGAGCCGGCCCGGTACAGAGCCCTAGGGGGCTCTGCTAATGACTGGGCTCTTGGTGGAGGTGGCCTCACGTATTTTGACCTCCTGGGTCCTATCAGTGAGCCAGCTGGCGATCGGTGGATAATAAAAGGGTTTACACCTAAATTAGTGATCTTATCTATAATGACTGAGTGGGGTATTGTATCAAAAGCCATGGCCAGGTCAAAGCTGTGTGCACAGTCTTATCTCCATCCAGTGTTTTGGAGACTCTCTCAAAAAAGTCCACTAGATTTAACAGGCATGACTTCCTTTTAACAATGCCAAACTGTGACTGGTCCATTTGCATTTGCATGTTGCCTATGCCCTGATTTATCATGTCCTTAATGATTCTTTCCATGGTCTTACATATAAGGCTGGTAATACTTATGGGCCATAGTTACCCGGATTAGTGGTTGGCCCTCTTTTATGCACGGGAATGACTGCAGCCATCTTCCATTCTTTGGACACAAAACCTGACTGAAGGCTCCAGTTGAAGTGGACCAGATTGGTCATGTTTCATACTATTTACTTAACATCCTGGGATGTTATCAGGGCCCAACAATGCAGTGTTTTTGGCCTTGGGAAGTGCATTGAAGACCTGTTCTCCAGTAATGGTTGGGGGACTGTGGTATGCTGTATTTCCTTTGGGCTATGGGGGGGGTGGTGGAATTTGAGCTGTTCACTTCATCCAAAATGTTGGCAATGGCCTCCGGTTCAGTGTAGTTAATGCTATTTACAATAAGTTCTTTTCATTGTTGTGCATTTCCCCTGAGGTTACGGACATAGCTGCAGAAAGCTTTGTGGTTGTCCTCTGCCTTATTAGAAAAATGCACATTTATTTTAAACTCAAAACAGGCATTGTCATTTGTCCTAGGCTATTCTTGTATCAATAATTGTACCAAAAGACATTTCAAGAAAAAAAAAATCATATTGACAGCCTGTTTGTTTAAAGTACCTTTTCAATATCTTAAGAGACTCTTCAAAGGGTAACAGTCCTAGAATTAGTCCAGTGCTTTTCTCTGATTTAATACAAGCATGAATTAAGTCCATGTAGATGCTCCTAAGTAGGATCTCTCCCACTCTGGCTCTGCTGGGTTGCTATGCAGGAAGATGCCCAGGTTTCCTCTGTAAGCACTCCATAACAATTCTACTTGCTGAAATATAAAATTCATAACCCTTTTTCCAGGCAGCAGTCCCCCTATGAAGAGATACCAACTTCTCTGGCTTGCTGGGAGTACAGCTTCTCTTTCATACATCAACAATAAAGTCATAATACATAATTAAGCATAATACAGTCTTGCAGCTATGCTGGCTACACCATGGATTTTTTAAAGATATGGGCCTTCTACATCATTTCTGATACCACAGTGGCAAAAACCAGCACAATAAGCTATACTGACCCCTTCTGCAGCATGAAACCCTCTATTTCAAACCCACTAGCCATGCTACAACACAGATCACATGGATTATCGCAGACTGAGCATGGTCAGGGTTTTACTCTGAACTGAAAAATCTGCAAGGAATATTCTGCCTACACAGTTTTGTGTACCAATCCTTTCATCTATTCAGCCACAGAAGAGGGACTGAATCTGCAGCTAGGTATATTCTTGGTCAAAAAGGCAATATTAAAGCCAATACCCACCTGGTTGACAAACATTCTTTTTCAATAGTGCAATATCTGGTGTTTGCTTTTCTCAATTTTAAGCTCAGAAAAACATATGGGATATTCTTTCCCACCACCGTCTTTGAGAACACTGACTCTAGGTTTACTTCTGTTGGATTAGTACAGACTACAGAGGCCTACTAAAATCTGGAGTGGCTGATAGGTTCTAAACATGGTATTCTCTTCAACTGATTAAAAGCACTGTCGGCTTCTAGTGACCACTTCACCTTAACAGCCATCTATCTGGTCAGATCTGTAAAGAGACATGCTACTCACACAGAATGGGGTACAAATTTGACAGTAACCAGCTGACCCCAATAATGCCCTTACTAGCTTCTTGGTGGTAGGAATAGGCTAGATTCTCATAGCTTCAAGATTTATTTTCTTTATGGGGACTAACAACTCTCCACCCTTCCAATGACAAACATTTTACCTCTACCATGTCTAGTTTCATCTTGAAGGCAATGACAGTTAACCTAGCTTGTCTCAAAGAGTCTAGTACAGTCTGTATCATAGCTAGATGGGAGTCTCGATCCTCTGAGTGTATTACTATGTCATTTAAGGAAACAGCACATCTGACATGGGGTTTTAGAACTCTGTCCATTAATTTCTGAAAGATCAAGAAGCACCATATATCCTGAAAGGAAGGACAGTATACTAGGACTTCTGTTGTTGAACTGTCTTAAGTTTCAGCTATGTGCAGGATCTGACAGAATCCCTTTGTTAAATCTAGAGAGGTTAAGAATCTTGCCTTCCCCAGCTTTTCTATTAGTTCATCCACCTTAGGTATTAAGTAGCTGTTAAAGTTTGAAATGCTGTTCAGCTTAAAGAAATCATTACAGAACCATACCTGACTACACTAAAGCTAAGAGTCTGTTCCATTCAATTTTTAACTCCTTTATCACCCCCCATGTTAAGTACTGGGGCTTTCTCATACACCTTTCTCTGTAACTCTCATACTCTAACATTTTAAGTTAACTTTTTGCTCAGGAATAGTATCAGTACTGTGTTGAATCAGGTAGTTTACCAGGTACTTCAGACGGCACATATTTGTTTCTTAACAGAAGCTCCGTTATTTCTTGTTTCTGTGCCTTAGACAGCATGTCACCTACCTGAACTGCAGACAAAGTCCATTTTCTTTCTTCACCAGCTAGATTAGCAGCAGAAGTTAGTACAACTACAGAGGTCTGTGCTTCTTTCTATGGTTTCAGGACATTACTATAGTGCATTTGCTCTAATCTTCCCATAGCAGTCTGTTTAACTCTGAAGTTTATATAATTTATTTTTATACTATTTCAAGTGGACATTCCATTTTGCCAAAAATGTATTTTCTGTGGACAGGATCAAACTAACACACTGACTGCAGTTCTGAAGTTCATGGTCCTTGCATTTCTGTTATGAAATCCTTATTCTGCGGCAAAGGCTCCTTCACTGTGTTCCTCTACAATGGGCATCACAACTTACTCTCTATCTTGTAAGATGCTACTGTGTTCTGTGACACTTTTTAAATAGAGTTTCTTCTTCTTGGTTTTATCTGGCAATTTCTAACAGTCCATGAGGATGCATGCCATATAAAAGCTCTAAAGGAATGATTCTAGTTTGTGATGCATCTCGAATGACAGATAGGAGGTATGATGCTAACTCCTTCCAGTTTTTACAGTCTTCCTCAACTTGTCTCAGCATGTCCTTTTTAACACGTTTATTAAATTATCACTTAAAATAAAGGCACATGTTCATTAATGGGAAAACACATTAACTTTTTTATTTACTTTTTTAACTTTTTTTCTTTATAACAACTTCATTCAGTTCAACATTACATAAATTGTTCTCAATTCATGCCTTCCCTTAAAACTTACTCCTTCTCCTGGATATTACACTGCATGCATTGTTCCCACAAACTCTTATTTATTTCTAAGCAATTTGCTCCTTCCCTTTTCTAAAGAGCCCACTTCCAATTCTTTTATCTCTTACAATATTCAATGCTTCAATACAGTTACTTGGTTTAGGTTCTGATAGAATAGGGTGGTTTAGGACTGCCTGATTTGAGGGATATTGTAGAGCCATGTAGTTAAGATTCATACATACAACACAAGCAGAAGGTTGTAATTCAAAATGGAAAGGGATAATGATGAAGTGGGGGACAGGTTCAAAAATAAGGAAAGAATGGGATTCTGGATGCAGATCATTAAGAAGAACAACAGCCATACAGATTACAACATTCATAAAGTTGTAGAAAATATTCTAAGAACTAAACCAACATGGGAATGGAAAAAGAAGATAACAAGTGTTTCCTTAGGTGTCTCTACTCTACTGAGCAAGTACTTCCCCAGTCTTATTATTTTTCACAATAAAGATACCAAACTATATATTTAATATTAACTTTACATAACAACACCCTCAAGGTACTTAGTTGCACAGTCTAAAATAACTAGATATAGTGAAATCCACTGTTAAATTTTAACAATGACCAATCAATCTCCATAGTAAATAATTCAAATGATATATCTGTGATATAAACTGGAATCAAAGGATTTTTGAAGTCTGGGTGAGTGGTTGTCTTTTGGTACTTAGGGCATCTAGCAGAGAAATTCTCAACTTCTTCCATTATTTCTGGTTAGTTAATCCTTGTAAGGATCTATGTTTTAGTCATGTCAATTCCTAGGTGTCCTCCTAGTACATTATCATGTCTTAACCTAATCACTAATTGTCTGAAACATTCAGGTACTAATGGTTGATGCAACTACTACTGCTATGTCCTTACTTACTCTGAACAATAAGTCATTTTGTAAGCTGTGGGAGTAGTTTGTTTAACTTATTCACCTATGACTTTAGCTATATTTTCCCTTGCTCTGCTCAAACTGTCACTCCTCATTGTGACATTTTAAAGTTATCCAGACAAAATGGAGGTTAGCCAACTCTGGAGTTTCTTCAATTTATCCAGCTAACAAGGAAGTTGGCCAACTTTGGAGTGTCCTCAGAGTCAGAGTCAATCTGTCAAGAGGTACAAAGCACTGATTCCTCATCTAGCATTACAGACATTGAGATTTTTAAGAGTTCAACTCTTCTAAGAAATGCAGCAAATAGCATTATTCTTTATGGTCAGTTGCTATCTGCATCTTGCATACTTTTTCTTGTTCATTTCTGTTAAAATCTTATGAAGAGAATATTTTTTCCTGTTTATTGCTCCTGTATTTTGGCCAAATGGGAATATCAGTAAAGCTCTATTCAAAGTTACTTTGTCTCTCCCTATATAACTTATTTGTCTTTCCTTCTCCGTGTTACTCTTCCTCAACAAAGGGCATCTCAGTTTTATTTTTTTTCCTTGACTTTTCTGTTCCACACTGATAGAATGGGTTTAGAACTCTGATCAGGTATGGCCTCTCCCTGTTATTACATTAGTGAAATATTTCTTATTGACAAGTTTCTCATCTTTGCATTCATGTACTGCTTACAATTCTCCATTTTTTAGTCTTTCTGCTTTAGCAGGATAGAAAGATTAGAACCCTGTCTAGATTGAACATTTTCTATACTTCTTAACTCTATGGAGTACATTCTCTCAGTGAGTGATTCCTTCTCCTCAGTATTTGTAATCACCTCTGGTCCTTTGTTGCAACAGTTTTAGGCTGCAATACTTCACTATGCAACTCTTTTCATCTGTTCTTTTCATTCCTGACAGTTGCTCAGTTTTAAACATTGCTACACAATGAACCTCTCTCTCTCTCTCTCTCTCTCTTTATTAGTACAACAAAACTCCCAGCATTTTTAGGTTTATTTTGAAACACATACTGCTCTTTTAAATGTGTCAGTGGTTAACACTGTGATCATTTTAGTATGTTCACCCATGGGGACTAACCACTGTTTAAATATATATTTTAGGTCACATAACTGAGAGTTAACCATTTTATTATGAGAAAATTTCCAGCTACGCAACTTTTAACTTGTGTCAAGATAGCAGCTCTAGCCAATAATGCCTTTTTTTTTTCACTTTTTCATATGACAGTCAATCTCTTCCGTGTCCATATAAGCCTTTAAAGGCTAAATATACGCACACACACACACACACACACACACACACACACACACACACACACACACACACACACACACACACACCAGTCCACAGGTATAGATGTAGAAATCTGTAAAAATTATGAAGTGCTTCCATTTAATCCTTGATAGACCTGTTCAGAATAAATTCACCCCAATTACGTACCCATTAAATAATCAAAAAAGCAATGTGATAAAAAAACATGTAATTCACAATTACAACTGTCAAGTTAAAAGCACTATCACAAATAATGGATAAAATATAAATACAAACACATACAGAAATATCCTATAAAAGCAATGATAAATTACAAATTTCAAATAAATATTCACAACATTGCTGACCTTAGCCTTTATATTTAAAAAAAAAATACATTTCTTTACATTTTACCTACAATTTCTCTTCAGATTTAATTATTTGAATGTTAAATGTTAATAAAAATATTGCTGAAAGCTGGTATAAGTCTACAGTCTTTCATAAGCCTACTTTTTCTAATTACTATTTGGAGTTTACTAGCCATCGCCCTTTAAAACAAAGTGGGGTTGTTTAACGGCAAATGGTGAGAATTTCTAGGATGATTTATAATGAACAAAAAATTCTTGAAAAGTTAGTTATTTTGCTACAACAGTGCCTAAAATAGTGAAGGTGGAGATTATGGTGGAAAGGTAAGGTTTAAGCTCATTATTAGGGGAGGAGTGTTACAATGATTTCAACTCTGCTGCCCATTTGCATGGAGGTAATGTGTTGTTTAGAAAATATATAATTTTACCTTAATGTACACATTCACTAGACATTAAGCATTCCCATTTTTTATTATGATTCTCTTATACTGGTACCAAACAGATTTTTATACAGCGACTGGGCCATGAGATTAAATTTGTTTTTAAAAGGGAAAGAAATATCAGTAACATAGCTGAACAAAACCTATTAGTGAACCAGGGAATTATAAGTAAAATGCTATAGTACAGAGCTTGTAATCAATGTATCTATATTTATGAGACTACTGAATTACAAATTCCTAATTTCTCGAACAGTATTTACTGTAAAGAGAAAAGCTGAATTGTGGAACTCTGGTGGTTTATGCAGCAGTGTGAAATTCCTTGTCCAGCCTTTTACATCTGTAAGATATACAGTAAGGCAACACATTTCTGAACACACCCATGGTATTAGGATTGTGACAACACAAATGCATTATACTATGTGTAGAACATTCAGCAAGTTCAGAATTTTTATCTTATAAAAAAGTACAGTTTTGTACCTACCATAAATGTAGATGTTCGAAGATCCACATTGCTGCAGTCCTTACACTTGGGTAGTCTGCTGTCCTCGGTCGGCCCGAATATCAAAGTATAAGGCTGACGTCGGTCAAGGCGCATTTGACTGACATCAGGACGTCAGGGTACAAATGCGCATGACCGACGTCATATCCTCAGTCTTTTCTTGCCCCAGATGTCAGAAGACCCTAAAAATAAAGGTCAAAACCAAAAGACAGCAAACAACCAACCCACCACCCTTGCACTAACTATATGTACAATATATACAAAATACACAATATGTACAACCCAACCCACACAACCACCTCTAACTACAGAGGGAAGGAGGGAGGGTAAATTGGACTGCAGCAATGTGGATCTTCTAACATCTACATTTATGGTAGGTACAAAACTGTACTATGTTCTTCATCTCACATTGCTGCAGTCCTTACACTTGGGTAGAATCCCAAAGCAGAGGTAAGGGAGGATGGCTAACTACAAGGAAGCAGGAGCTGCCAAGATGCCCTGCAAAACAGCAGTGGCAAAACCAGCCCTGGATTTAGAGTAAAGTGGCAGGTGATAATGCCTAGAGAAAGTATGCACTGAACTCCAAGTAGCTGCCTCCAAAATATCCTTGGTTGCCACTCCCTCAAAAAGCTGTTGAAGTGGCAGTAGCCCTAGTGGAATGAGGCCTAATCCCAGCTGGAATCTCCTTGCCATGATGGGAATAACAGAAAGCAATGCAAAACCCAATCCACTTAGAAATAGTTTGTTTTGACACAGGCTTGCCCTGAGAACTCAAAGCAAAAGAAACAAACAACTGCTGAGACTGCCTGAACCCTTTAGTTCTGTCCAAATAATATCGCAACTGCCTGTGTACATCTAAAGTGTGCAAAATCTTTTCCCTTTATTTTGGGGATTTGCATAAAAAGTAGGCAAATGAATAGTTTGGTTTAAAGCCACACTAGAAACCACCTTAGGCATAAAGGAAGGATTAGTACGTAATGATACCCTATCCTTATGGAAAATCAAGAAAGGCTCAACCGCCATAAGGGCCTGCAATTCAGAAACCCTTCTTGCAGAGGTAATTGCCAACAAAAAAGCAGTCTTCCATGACAAATATTTCAACTCAGAAGTAGCTGCAGGCTCAAAAGGTTGTAGAGTGAGTTTCTCCAACACAAAATTGAGATCCCAAGCAGGAGTAGGAGCTCTTCGTGGGGGTCTTATATTCTTTGCCCCTCTAAGAAATTGCTTAAACAAAGGATGCGAAAACAATGGTGGGTCACAATCATAGTGAGCCGAAATTGCTGCAGCATGAACCTTAATAGAAGAGGAAAGACAAACCTTTGTCCAGTAACTCAGTAAGATATTGAAGAGCCACACTCAAATTAGGCCCAGAAACATCAAAATCTTTTGCTGCACTCCAAAATAAAAATCTCTTCCATTTATCTGCGTACACTTTCCTTGTACTAGGCCTTCTAGCTTCCAAAATCACATTCAAAACTTGTTGTGGAAGTTGAGACCCTCTATGGTTCAAAACAGAATATGCCATGCTGTTAGGTGAAGAGAGTGAAGTTTGACATTGAGCAAATGGCTGTCCTCCTGTGACAACAGGTGTGGAATCGAAGGCAAAGGCCATGGAGGCTTCCGCACCAGACTTCTCAGTAATGGGTACCAGTGCTGTCGAGGCCAATCTGGAGCTATTAAAATCATCCTTGGCTTGTCCTGTCTGACCTTTAGAAGTACCTTTGGGAGGAGAGGCAGAGGAGGAAAGGCATACACATGAAGATTGCTCCAATTGAAAGAAAGAGCATCCACTTTCCAAGCTGTGGGATGAAACCTTTTTGTGCAAAACTTTGGCAGCTGATGGTTTAGTGGAGAAGTGAACAGATCTATGTCTGGAGTTCCCCATGACACTGTCAATTTCTGAAACACATGAGGATCCAATTTCCACTCGTAGGGATCCATAATTGCCTGCTCAACACATCTGCTAAGGAGTTCTGTGCTCCTGGCAGAAACCTTGCCTGAAGATTGAGTTGTAAACTGAGAGCAGTCTCCCACAAAATCATTGCTTGCCTGCATAGAGGATAAGAATGCGTTCCCCTTGCTTGTTGATGTACCACATGACAGTTGTGTTGTCTGTTAGAATCAACACCTGCCCTGGAAGAAGTAAATCCTTGAAAGCTATTAATGCAAACTGGACTGCTAACATCTCCTTTAGATTGATATGTAGATGTTGTAGTCTGGCAGGCCACTTGTCTTGTATCCACTTTCCATTTAGATGAGCTCCCAAGCTTTGTCTGAGGCATCTGTCGTTAAAATCTGACTCGCCTCTGGCCGGGTCACAGAGAGTCCCTTGTTTAGGTGACATTCCTGAGCCCACCACAAAAATTCCTTTTGAATGCAAGGTATTATTTGAATGACAGTGTCTAGATCCTGGCAGTGCTGTGTCCATACATTTTTGAGATACCATTGTAGCTTCCTCATATGCAGTTTGGCATTGGGAAGCACCAGAATACAAGATGCCATGAACCCTAAGGCTTGAAGGACTGTCCTTGCAGTCAGCCCGGACTGATGAGATAGCTGATGGAAGTAAAGGGATAGACTCTTTTGTTTGTCCGGGGTTAAAAAGGCCATCTGGGATGCTGTATTCAGTCTCACACCCAGAAAGCACATGTCTTGAGAGGGTACTAGACTGGACTTTATTTCGTTCACAGAATACCCTAGGCATCTTAGCACTGCTATCACATATTCCAAATGACGAAGAAGCTCTTCTCTTCCTTGAGCCAGAATCAGGCAGTCGTCCAAATAAGGACAGATCTGTATTTCTTTCAGCCTGAAGAAAGCTATCACTGGAGCCAGAACTTTTGTGAACACTCTGGGCGCAGTAGATAAGCCAAAGGGCAATGCAGAGAACTGATAGTGAAAAGTCCCAGCTCGAAAACGCAGATACTTCCTGCAACTTAGTCTGATAGGAACATGAAGGTAAGCCTCCTTGAGATCCAAAGTTACCATCCAATGATCCTTGCCCAGCAGAGGCAAAAGCTGTTGTAACGTCAACATTTTGAACTTGGGAATGTCCAGATAAGTGTTGAGGATAGATAGATCCAAAATTGGTCTCCACGTGTTCCCCTTCTTTGGTACTAGGAACAGGCGAGAATAAAATCCTAGGCCCACTTCTGGCATAGGTACCGGCTGTATGGCCCCTAGTTGAAGTAACAGAGAAATTTGTTTGTGAGCCTCTATGCTTTGTTGAGGAGGAACGTCTGGCATGCCCCTGAAAGGAGGCAAGGTATGGAAATAAAACCTGTAACCTTGATGTATGATATCCAATACCCATTTGTCTTGGGTAATTAAACTCCAATTTTCTTTGAAAAGTGCCAACCTTCCTCCCAAAGGTGCTGCCAGACGAGAAGGCTCTGGCAGCTGAAAAGGTAGGTCATTGGGTCTGTTTACGAAAGGACTGACCCCTGCCCTCACCTGAAGACTGTGCAGGAGAACTCCCTGTTCTAGGCCTGAAAGAGCCCTGAGCTCTGCCCCTACCACGTCTAGATCTACCCCTAGACTGGGAATCATAAGAAGGATACGTCCACCCTTTAGCAGGCCAATTTCTGCTAAACTTTGGAGGCTGAACCTGCAAAAAATCTTTAACAGTCTGCATAGACTTAGCTTTGTCTTCCATTTTCTTTAAAACTGTCTCAACAGGAGGACCAAACAACACGTCAGATTGTAAAGGAGCATCTAAAATCCTTGTTTTAACATGTTCAGACAAATTTTGATCCCTTAGCCAGGCGTGCCTGCGAAGAACTGACCCAGTGGCAGCCACCCTAGACAAGGCCTGTACAGCATCAAAACCACATTGCAAAGAATGCTTACCCACCTGTTCAGAAACATGTACTAAATCTTGCAACACTTTACAATCAATACCTACTGCCAGAGCATCAACCTTAGACTTTAATTGTGAAAGGAGATAGTTTTGGTATTTCAACATGTGAAACTGGCAATTCAAAGCCCTCATAGCAAGAGTGGAAGAAGTATAAACTTTCTTTCCCCATCTATCCAAGGCCCTAGCCTCTTTGTCTGCAGGCACCGGATTCTTAACAACAGAAGCCTTAACACCTTTAGGCCCCTGGCTAACAGTTTCTGGGTCTGCCCTAGGACTCTTAAAAAGATACTTATGAGCTTCAGGCACCCTGTAATACCTATCCGGCTTAACAGGAGCAGGAGGCAAAGAATCAGGATTAAGAGAAGCCTCTGCAAAACATCTTCCACTACATCCAAAACAGGAGGTATAGGCAAAGGCCTATGCTGGGGTAAAAACAAAAATTCCCTAAGCCTTTTCCTGGAATCAGAGAAGTCCTGACCTTCCCACTTAAAATGCTCCCTCATGGAATGAAGAGTTTCTGAAAAAGAAAAATCCTCAGGAGGAGAAGCAGACGGAGTAGAATCATCCACATCAGAATCAGAATAAGGAGAGTACTCCTGCAAGTCTTCAGCCGAAGACTCTGACACATCTGAAGCCTGCTCAAAACTCCCCAGCTCAGGCTCCACCCTAGGCCTCTTATCAGGAGGGGGCATAGAACCCCTAATCAAAGTAATCAAATCTTCTGCCATTTTAAGCATATGCTTCTTGGGCACAGAACCTGAAGAGCTAGGGGTAACACCAACTGAAGCTAAACCTGGCCTGCCCCTGGGAGAAGCCTTAGAAACAGAAGGAGAGGGCCTAGCCACCCTAGGAAGGGAGGGGAGAATAGTAACCTGAGAAGCCCCCTCAGCTTGACTTGCCTCCTGAGAGGCCACATCTTGCAATACTAAAGTCTCACCCTGGGAACACAAAGAAACCTCCGGTGGAGCCACCGGCTCCACCGACACCTCTAAAGAACCGGCGTCCGGTACAGACGGTTCTTCCAGCCTAGGCTTAACTGCTTTGTCCTTGCGCTTCTTCGAAGAAGCGGGCGTCGGAGCATCCGACGGCATTTTGTAATTGCACCGCTTCCCAAAGACTAACCTTGCACAATCCAACCTCCTCTTTATAGTGCGTTTATTAAATCTAGCACAAGAGCGACAGCCAACAACGTCGTGCTCAGGCCCTAAGCAAGGAATACACAAAGTATGATAATCTCTATGCGGTATCTGTTTCCCACAAGAAATGCAATTATTGACTTTTTCTGACATCCGGTAAATCACTGAGGCAAGAAAAAACTAAAATATTCCCAACGGGTACTTAGCCAACTTTGAACTCGGTCTGAAACTTCGAAATCGAAAAATCTCAGAACGCCAACCGGCACTTGCAATGCTGCTTCTGCATCGGACCATGCGGCAAAAAAGACTGAGGATATGACGTCGGTCATGCGCATTTGTACCCTGACGTCCTGATGTCAGTCAAATGCGCCTTGACCGACGTCAGCCTTATACTTTGATATTCGGGCCGACCGAGGACAGCGGACTACCCAAGTGTAAGGACTGCAGCAATGTGAAATGAAGAACATTTCCCCTATTCAATGGGGGTGGATTGGAAATCCTATTTGGAAGCACAAGAGGAGTTCTGGCAAATTCTTTTGAACAGGGTTCTATGAAGGTATTTCTGTCTACACCTTATTAAAGCCAACAGTATTAGGAAAATGTATATACAATTTGTAATTTATCATTGATTTTGTGGGATATTTGTCTACATGTTTGTACTTGTATTTCATCTGCTAATATTTGTGATAGTACTACTAGATAACTTGAGAGAGCTTTTAATTGTAAATTACATGATTTCTACCACATGACTTTTTGATTATTTAATGGGTAACTGACTGGGGTGGATTTATTCTAAAGAGGTTTAGTTAAAAAACACAATACATTTTACATAATCTACAACTGTGCCTGTGGAGAAGACATGTACTTTGTTTTTCAGTAATTTATTTTACACATCTGAGTGTGGTTTCATTTTTGTTTAAGCTTTTAAAGGCTCCCTAGTAAGCTAAGCAGTGAGGATTCTAACCCATTCACTCTGGTCCCATCCCTCAATTTCGGCGTATCTTTAAGGACTGTGAGGTATACATTGAGGTCATTCCCCTCGGACAATGGTTTTGATGGTGAGACTGTCTTTGGCACTGCCACGGCTTTTCCAATTCACATCATATCCTCTGCTGCTGCAGCAATGGTGTGGTATTTGGTCAATAGTTGGCATTTTGGCATAAAGGCAAGTCCAGTACAGATGCACTCACTCATACTCTCACTCCAAACACACACAGGGAATGCTTTCTCTTAAGGTGGGGTGCGGAGGTAAATGTATTCAAATAGATTCACTGCCTTCACAAAGCCAAAGGTAAAAAGGTTCAGGACGTTTGTCATAAGAAATAGTTGCCAAAATATGTATACTATAAACACCCAGGTGGTATATAGAAAAAACAAAGTTGACTGCTTTCTTAAATGCAAGCTTATTTGAAACTCAAAACAGCAGTGGTGCAGACTTTTCTTACATGAATGACTGCACCAAGAGAAAGTTCAGTGAAAAAAAAAGCAGTCTGCCTGTCTATGTACAGTACCATTAAAGCTTCTGATTTCCCCAAAACAAGGGGTGCCAGTCCCAAAATTAGTCTAATACTTTTCTCCTGTTTAATACAGGCAGAAATTAAGTCCAAGTGGATATTCTCCAGTAGAATGGCTCTTCTTTCTCCAGTTCTGCTGGATTCCTCTGTAGGAAGATGTCCAGGCTCCCTCCAGAAACACACAAAATGCTTCTTTCTGCAACAAAACACCCAGAACCCTTGTTTAAAGCAACAATCCCCCAACCTCTTTTGCCTGGGAAGGCTGCAGCCTTGTCTTAAATCAAGTGACAATACTTAAGCTAGTTAGTTAATACAAGCTTGCAAATATACTGCCTACACACAGGAAAACTACCACCAGACTATGGTGTAATGTATTACTCACAAACACACAAGCAATAATGCCAGATACTGTGGACATTAGAGAAATAATGAATTGCCCAGGGGTGTTGTGAGGCCCAAGGCCTGTGGTATTGAGCCTCCCCACTCTAGAAGGTTGACTATTTGCCTGCAACACCCACCACAGGCAGCATTACTGCACTTAGAAAATGGTCCGCTAAATTATTTTGTATTTTTGTATTAGTAGTATATGCATTTTTTAAAATATTTTGATGTAAAATGTTTTCCCACCTAATGTTTCAAGGTCACTGTAGTATATGTAATTACACATTTTATATCCAAAATATACATTATGTAATAATATCTAAACACAGTCAGTTGCATATGGTATACTGGCAATAGCCAAAATAGAATATTGCTGAATGGAAAAATATCAGCCATATTTCCCAAAATGCAAATAATGTTGAATGCGCGTTCAAAATAAAACTTTACTTAATTTTTATTTGCAAGCCATTCCTGCACCTTCTGAACCCCCTTACTTGTATATACATGCAATCCAAGGTCATACAGCAGTGTGGGGGAAACGGAAAATTCCTAACCCCCCACTGTCACATATTCCAATCTAAGATTCAGCAAAAAACAGTCAGCAGATTCTCAAGTCATCTCCCCTGCCAAAAAAGTTGACAAAAAGAACTGAATTCATATTTTTTACTATCATGATGTACTTCCTAAATGAAATTCCTGGTTAGACAGAATCAGCTGAACAGAGAAAGAATTGGAAATACATGAAATCAACCACACAGTTCAATGAGCACAACACTGGCAATACAAAAACAAACACAGACAAATCTAGACATAATAACTCTACTGCATAACTATTAAAAAAGAGTGCACAACTGCTAACCTAACAACCAAATGCACAAATGACTGTACATTACAAAACTAGCAAATCAAACAGGCAACCATAATAACCAAAACTGTTTATGTAAATGACATAAACTTACTGCATAAGCTAAATAAAGGTATCAACATTCTACAGACCATGCACATCAGTGTTATTTCCTGAAACAGAAACTATCACCCCACTATGTGTCACTAAACTACCAGTTCAGGCAAATGAAGAAAGCATTGTCAAAACCAACAGGTGTGTGTGTGTGTGTGTGTGTGTGTGTGTGTGTGTGTGTGTGTGTGTGTGGTTGTCTTTATAGCAACTCATGGCTGCATTACATGCAGAATAATAACCAAAGTGAAAATCCATGTAAACTGTAAACGGCTATAATAAACAGCATCAAAGTGTACATGGCAGCAATTCAACACACACACACACACACACACACACACACACACACACACACACACACACACACACACACACAATGAAATCAGTTAATGAACATCACACCACAAATTACAAGATCACATGGTTCTTACAAAAATTAGAATTAGAACATACAGATTACAGTTTACAATATACAGTAAGACTCCTACTCAGATCTCCCTCTACCTTGTAGGCAACTACCTAAGGAGCCACAGGAGATACAGCAGTCTTTGGGTAATAACCTGGCAAGTCAAGCAGTAGTGCGGCATTATCAAATGTTATCATGTGTGAGGCAGTGTAGGAACTAGTGACATCTACTAATGCTAATAATAAAGCAATTGCTAATGCATGCAATACAATTACACTTATACTTAGCTTCCTAATTCTCATTGGAGACACTATTCATTACCAGGACTGCTGCACACTTGGAAAGGATTAACAGTGACAATCTCACTGCTAGATGACCAAATCTGAAATAAGCAAACTTAGAACTATGATACACTGCCAAAACTTTAACTACAGTATGTAGGCATTAATGAAAACAGTTTTTTTCCCCTATGGACAGACTGGAGGTATTAAGAATAGCCTACATTATAAGGCAATTTTATCCCCATTCAGAATATGAGGAATTTGCATCTTTTTATTTTTTTAAACTAAACAAGTGGCTTTTACAAAGGATAATAGACCACATATAGAATATATACTGTATGTGTGCATTTCTGAAGGCCATACTGAGACAGGGATATTAAGTTGGGAGCGAGGGTGCAGAATAGGGCATGTGGGACGATTAAGGGGTTGGAAAGTAGGAATCTCTGTAAATCATTCAGTGCACCTACTCATTACCAGGCACCATCACCTGCCCAACTTTACTGTTATGAGACCTTCTGGGCTCCCACCCTACGTTGTCTGATGATCACTCACTCATTATTATTTTTTCTCTCTTCTTTATACTTAACATGTTGTTTCTTAATCTTTCCTTTCTTTTTGAATATAGAATAAAAATTATATGGGAATTTTGGTTCTCTTTCCATCCCTCTACATATCACATTTTTCTCACCTAATCCTTCACCTTTTGCTTACATTACTGGCCATCTGTTTTCACTGCCTGCACTGTTTTCACTTATCTGGTTTCTATATGAAACTAACTTCTCACTCTGTTTCATAATGGTAAGCCATTAGACCTCATGAATTTGTTTAAAGTGTTCAGATTTGTAAAGTAACACTTACTTTTTGCTGCCCGTTACTCTTGTCTTGGTGGGCTCTGCCCCACTCTGTTTGCCCTCGCTAATGCTCGGGCTCTCTCTTTTCCCCTGCTCTGCCCCCAATTCCGTCCCACCCACACTACCTCTACATTTATAGTAATCGCAACCACACCCACAGCTCAACCTCACATCACCTCCACCAATCACTGCTTCTCAAGTCAGATCACATTACACCACATCCACTTGCTCCACCACAAAATACTCCCAACTACTCTCATTCCCACTAGGCATTATTACATCACCCCGCACTACTTACCCATCCACATATAGTGCCACCCTATAATTCATATCCACACCTCCACCTAGAACCAACTTAAACTTTATAACCATGACTATCACACAACTAAGTCTAGTCTGTCTTCTCATAATTCTTTATAACTCCACAAGTTATCACTTTAGCAATATCCCTAAACTTAGTAGCACAACACTATATTATGCACTCTCATATACAGACACCGCACATTATAATAATATCTGCCCACAATTGTTCAAGAACTACATAACAGACCAATTCAGAACTAAACACATATGCTCTCATTCCTACTCCCCAAAAAAAAACAATACTTTCTCACACTCATCACCAAAATCCAACATCTGTATCACCATTTTAACATCAGGATCACCATATGTAGGGACATCCACCCCAACCCAGGCCCATATCCATCCTGTCCAACACAAACTGCTCCAATACAATTGTCAGAACATAACACCCCCACTATCTTCATCCCTGGGCAAATCAACAACAGCAGCAAAACCAACCATCTTTTAATGCTAAATATTAATATCAGAAGTATCAAAAATAAAATACCTGAACTCCATGCCACAATAGCACACTACTCCCCAGACATAGTTGCTTTAACAGAAACCTGGCTAAAAAAAACATAGCTAACTCAGAAGTTCTCCCTACCGGCTACAATATCATTAGGTAAGACAGATAACTTCATAAAGGGGGTGGAACTGCCTTACTGTACAAATCCAACTTAACTTCACGTCAAATACCAAACTCCTACCCCTCCTCCAATAATTGGGACATACCTATCTCACAACTTCATCCTAAAAAGATCATCACCACAATTGTGATCTATATTCTACCTGGTAATACACCTGCTAGCCTTGAAGACTTCTTATCCTGGCGTTCTTCCACATACTCACAAGAAACCCTCATTCTGGGGGATTTCAACCTAGATCGGTTCACCTGTATATCAGAACTACCAAGTAATCTAATAAATCTCCATGTCTACCAGCAGCTAGCCCAAATTCCAACTAGATGTGATAAAAAATCTAAAAGGGAATCCATCCTTCACTGGGTCCTAACTAACAACCCCACATTGTACCCCCCACACAGGCAGTCTCCCAGACACCTTAAGTGACTACAACATAATATACCTTGTACGTAGTAGAACAAACATATGCAAAACCACTAACTGTAAATCCACTAGAAACGCAAAAAAATTCTCTCCAGAGGTCCTCAATACTTTACTCTGTAACTGTGACTGGAAGCCCCCTAAAAACCATCCCATTTGACCAGGCTGCAGCATATTTCAACAAAACATTTCTACAACACTTAGACACTGTCACCCCATTGTGCAAAATCAACGTTAGAACCTCTACAAACCCCTGGCTCAGTAAAGAAACCAAATAAATCCTCAAGTCCAGGGACACTGCCTGGCTTTACTATCAAAAAAAACAAAGAACACAAAGCCTAACTAAGTACCAAGAACTGCGCAACCGTGCAAAAAAAGGCACTAGGCTGGACAAACAATCTTACTACACGACATTACAAACTAAATACCAACACAACTCCCAAAAAGTTTGGAAAAATGTAAACCAGCTACTAAAACCCACCCAAAAGGCCAACCACCCCTGACACTAAAGTTCCCATCAAAACATAATTTGACTCCCACTTTGTGAACTCAATTCTATCCTTAGTATCACAGGACAGTTCCAACCTCACTATCCCCCCAACACAAATAACACTAATACAAGCTTTACCCCCAAAAACTGTTTCCACCACTTCAATCAAAAGCATGCTCTACAAACTAAAAACCTCATCAACAGCAGCCGACCTACTCCCCAGCTATTTCTTGAAACTCACAGCAGATGCTATTGCTATCCCAATCTCCACTCTCACAAACAGATCAATTGTTGAAAACTATGTGCCCAAACTCTGGAAAATATCCCATGTTACACCCATAAATAAAGGCGGGACCTGCACTGAACTTAATAACTACAGGCTCATTGCTATACTCTCCCCTGTGACTAAAATCCTAGAAAAATGCATCCATACCCAGGTGCTAAAATATCTCCTAGACAGCAACATCCTGTCACCTACTCAAGATGGTTTCAGACCTGCCCATAGTACCACTACCGCCCTCCTCTGCTACACAGTCTCAAAAACAAAGGCCTGCAGGTGTAAACTCTTTGTTTGGATATGTCCAAAGCATTTGACACAGTCTCGCACCAAATCCTGGTAAACAAACTAAACCAGTATCACCTATCAAATTCCACTCTTACCTGGTTCCAAAGCTACTTAACTGACAGGTACCAAGCTGTGAAATGGGAAAATTCTCTCTCTCCACAGCTGCCCATAACTATAGCAGTCCCACAGGGTTCTATCTTAGGACCACTACTATTCACAATCTTCACAAATGACCTCCATACCTCCACACAGCATGCATCTATCATTCAGTATGCAGATGATACTACCTTAATCTGTGCTGCACAAAACATTCTGACCCTCCTGCAAACAACTCAACCAGCATTCTCTGATGTTGAAAACTACCTTACCAAAGCCCAACTTATCCTCAATCCAAAGAAAACTCAGCTTATGATTATAACCGTTCTAACAAAAACACTGATAACAGTCAATTCACTATCTACTCTACAAATGCTACTCCAATTGCTCCAGTGGCACAGGCTAAGCTATTGGGAAAAAACATAGACTCCCACCTAAAACTTGATAGTCATCTCAACTTAACTATTACAAAAGTACATGCCAAACTGGGATCACTCTACCATATCAAACCATTTCTTACCAACAACACAAGATCAGTCATTGTTCACTCACAACTTCTATCCACCCTACTCTATGCATCTCCCAGTCTGACTAATCTCAACAAAACTGAACTAAGCAAAATGGAAGCCTGCTATAACAGAATTGCCAGTTTTGTTGCAAATTGCTCATATAGAACTCATCACTGTACTGCTTTGAGACAGCTCCACTGGCTTGAACTGCTCAACCTCCTAACCTACAATCAGCTCTGCCTCTGTCATTCTATCTATTACCTCCCCAGTAAGTGTCCTACCCTCAAAAACCTAGTACAACATCACTCAGCCAAAAGGCCTCTTAGATCATCAAGCAAACTACTACTAGAAGTCACCAACAGCTACAATAGCTTTGGAGACACACTATATAGTGGTTCAGTGGCTAAAAAATGAAACTCTCTCCCCACTAGCATACAAAACACATCGTCCAAAGCCTCCTTTAAAAACCTCATTAGGCAACATCTTAAGCAAAGTTGCCAGTGCCATGACTGCTCCCCACGCTAGTGAAAGCGGATAAGGTACACATACTAAACCTAGAGTACTTAATAATAGTTTTCACTCTTACAAACGCTGGCTAATGTACAATGTATGTACCATTACCTGTGTACTATGTATGTATTCTACCTATGTTCCAAATTTCAGCTGTACACCACAAATCTATTAATTACCTTTATTTTTAAATGAATATTTTCTTGTTTGTTCTCTCCACTGTAACTGCTGGTGTGCTGCATACCACTGTAAAAACATGTCTATTGTAATTTGTGTGTATACTGATCATGTCTAAATATTTAAATGTATCTGTAATTTTTCTATGTGGAACTTTTCTCCCTGGGCCTCTGCTGAAAAAGGGCCTTTTTTGCTCAGTCAGACACCCCCGATTAACAAATGTAAAATAAAAAAATATAATAAAATATTCTCATGTCCATCCCCTCATTAATGTATCCCCTGCCACTTTTTTTTAAAAAGAAAAAAAAAACATAAGGCCAATTTGTGTGGTCAGCTAGTGGTCATGTTTTTGCTTCTACAACACAAATCCTTTTTTGTTAATTTAATTTACTTACCTGTTGAGGCACTTAATTTTGTTAATGAGCAAAGATGCCATTTTTCAAGCAATAAGCAGGAGCACACTGGTATGATTATTTATTTATTTATTTATTTATTTATTTTACATTTGTTAACCGGGGGTGTCTGACTGAGCCGAAAAGGCACTTTTTCAGCAGAGGCCCGGGGAGAAGAGCTCCACAAAGAAAAATTACAGGCACATTTAGTTATTTAGACATGATCAGTATACACACAAATTACAAGAGACATGTTTTTACAGTGGTATGCGGCACATAAACAGTTACAGTGGAGAGAACAAACAAAAAAATATTAATTTTAAAAATAAAGGTAATTAATATATTTGTGGTGTACAGCTGAAATTTGGAACATAGGTAGAATACATACATAGTACACAGGTACAGTACATACATTGTAGATTAGCTAGTGTTTCTAAGTAAGACTGAAAACTATTATCAAGTGCTCTAGATTTAGTATGTATGTAACATACTCAGGGGTAACTAAAGACCTCAGGTCAATAGGATACAGTTTATTAACTTATTTATTTACCATTTGTTTACTGGGAAAGTCAGACAGGGACACAGCACATTTTCATTGAAGGCCTGGGCAAAATGCTCCAGACGCATGTCTTTTGGAATTTGGGAGGAAAACAGAGCACTTGGAGGAAGCACCTCAGCTAAGAATTGAACCAGAGAACCTCTTGCTGTGAGGCAACAGCACTAACCACTGCACCACTGTGCTGCCGAATTTTGCTATTTTTAGCTAGAAAGTCATGGTGCGAGCCAGAAAAAAGACTGGGCTTGGACTTTATGTGTGATCTGAAGGACTAAGGTTCAGAAATGCAGCACTGTCAAGATGCGCTGTATCGTCAATTGTGCAATACAAATTCAAGTGACATCTTCATCTATAGTTCATTAACTCTGTAAAGGCTTTTGCCGAGGTGCTAGGAGAAGTTTGTGGCTTATTAAAGGAGTTTGGGAGTTACTGGCTGTTTTTTTGTTGTTTTAATATTTTTATTATTTCTTTTGAGTGGTTTTGATAGTTCATTAATAGCTCTAAGCCTACACACACCTGCCAAGGTGCCCTTGAGGAACTGTCCTAGGATAGTGAAACCTGTGTTTTAGAATTCCAGGAACGTTACACACTTGTGTACCATCTCTGTTATGTATATGCCTTTTTACATTTGTGAAGTAGACTACATAAAGCAGTTAAAGGCAATTATTTTATGATGTAGTGCAAACTACATCTGCCTGACAGGGGTATCAAAGCACAAAAACAGAATCAGGTGTTTGCAATGAGTAAACAAAAAGTACTTATGATGAAGCCGCTCTTTACAGTGTAGATGCGTATACATAATGAAATAAGCAAAAAGAGGGAAAAGGGGGGAAAAATGACCAGTAGAAGTGTTCTATTGTAACATACTCAAGTGACAGATATCAAAGGGGAAACTCTAGCAGATAAAGGACAGAAAAACAGTACTGGCTGTGCTCTGAGGCACAGACAGATAAAGCCCCGATATTAAATTAGGAATGATTATGAACCCAGGAGCAGGCAGAGTCTGCTGGGAAGGATGGGAATAACTGTCTGACACTGACTCGCCTGTTTTGGTGGAGGCATAGCAGTTCGGTCTGCTACAAGATTAACTCTGAAAGAGGCCGGCTATCCCAGCAAACTCTCAACTGTACAGATTTTTGCAGAATGTCCAGACTTTGGTTTCATATTTTTGGTATGTTTTTCATAAAATTGCAGTTTTCTGGCAAATTACTAGTAAATCTTTAAAGACAGAAGTTCAGAAATAATGATAGACATTTGAGTTTCAGACTTCATATCCTTCAGAAATCCTTGCCAATGCAAAACCTGCTATTCTATCACCTTTCTGAGTTTGTAAGAGCAGTATTTAAAAATTGTCCCTATTTTTGGGCCTTTGTCCCACTTTTATTTATGGCTTTTTTCAGATTTCTTGCTCTAACAGGTTGAGAAGTATGCAGCAAAGTGCAGTGAGAAAGGGCTAGGAACAAGTATCAAACACGTAACTTATATACACCACAGCAGACAATGAGTACTTGTGGAAGCTTGTATGCGAAAAAGGCCTGCAGAGTGGATCCCCCACTTGCACAGTCTGGCAGATGAGAATAGAAAACCCTTATAGTTGCCTGGATGATGGCCTCCAACAACAGGCATTTGCAAATGGGGAATTAATGGAAAGGTCAGGTCACAGAAAGGGCAACAGCAAGCATGCAACAAAGAGATAACCACAAAAAAAAAAAAAAGTTTACTGTGCCCTGGGGGCAATTCTAAGTTAAACTGCTCACAAGAATCCACTGCAGCATTGCTGACCAGATCCACAATGCTCTAGAAGCATTTCATATTTATCCCCTGTAAATACAGTCTGCTTGCCAGTTTGGCTGTGCTGGCCAATACTATGATGACCTCCTGCCTTGGGCTATTAAGCTCTGTAAGGGAAAAGAGTACTTTCACTACTGAATCATTGTGCCTTGTAAATTCTGAGTGATTGCTAAAGTAACTGCTGACTGGAAATTACAGGGCAAAGCTTTCCCCTTCCACAGCATTACTGTTTGAGATAGGAGTCTGCCTTGGATTGGCCAGCAACACTGAACTATATTTTCAAAAGAGTGGTTTAGCTTAAAACTATCTGCAAGATATTGGAATAACAGGGACATCTAGACATTTTCTTTTTTTTTTTTTAACTTAGGAAAATGTCTTTCTAAGTTTAATAAATATATCCCATTATCTACTCTATATAACAATTATTCACAAGAACTCACTGAGGAATTACTGAAACGTTACAGTGCTACTTCATTTTCTGTCTGTCTGCAGAATAAACTACCATCTGGCCACAAATGGTGTTTGCAAGATAACTGCTGCTCTCATCTCTCCAAACAAACAGCAGCCGAAACAATATTAATCTTCATTCCTGATGGTCTTTAACAGACATCCATTACAATGCAAAAGGTCAAACACATTACTGCCTTATCTATTTATTGTAAGACTGCTAATGTATTATAAATAAATTAACCCAGGGATTTGTATTGGTTTTAATGAAGGTGAAAGTCAAGAACTGGTTTTCAAATGGGCACAAATAGTCAGATCTGTAAGAAGCAATTGACCTAAAATAAATTACTGCAGCAAAGATCCTGTATTAGAAGAGACGAAGTAATACCTCACTGCCTGCTTCCCGGTTCCTCCTGTTTATCATCTCAACATATTTACCATATCAAAAAAATAAAAATAAAGATCACGCCACATCATACCTTTAACTTCACACAATGTGATTCTTTTGTTAAAAGCACTGATAAGAGACACCACTGCCAATGTAGGATACAGATATGCCACATGTTTGGTACAGCAGATCCACTGCAGTCTAACCAGTAGTAAATTCATTCTTAGTGCCACACCAAAGGCAAAGTTTAAGCAGTTTTCCTAAGCTAGTCAAAGCTCCATTACTTTCAAATGTGGGTGAAAAGAATCATAGGTTAAGATGTGGGTTTTTCTCTGCATATAACAGTAGGCCTAACAGTGTGGTTCACAACAAACACAGCCGTGAGATCGGTGTATGTAGAGACAGAGATTCTGGACTTTACAAGAGCTGTTTAATGCAAAAGTGCTAAAACACCCTAGCAAATGAGCAGGAAGAAAGGATGGAGGTACACTGAGAAAAATCCTCAAACTTTAATATATGTCAGTCCACAATGCAAACAGAACAAAGGATAGTAGATTAAGCAGTCAGAGTCTGTACTTTTTTTTTTTTTTTTTTACACATATTTAAGGTTCATTCAGTAGAATCCAAATATTGGATAGCATCATAGAGTATTTTGAGAATACCCTGGGAGAAAATCTGAATCTCTGGCTTTGTTAAAAATCACATAATCAGTCTACAACTTACAGCTTAAGACGTGAAGCCATGACCTTACTCCAGTGTTAATCGACTGATTCTACTGATATAGTTAAACTATGCTTATGTCACTTACACTTCATGTGCTCCTTTTAAACAATCAAATGTGGTCAGTCTTTATAGGTCGCATTTTGTTTCATGTTAGCCACCAGTTCCAACCAAGGCTTGCTGTAGTGTTCTTTTACTGTGAATCGCTTCATGTTTCCCACTTTACTTATAAAGCAGTCCCTTCAGCTGTCATGCTGCATGCAAAAATAGGCCTGTAACACTTACAAGATATAACTGTTACACATAGCATTCACTTTTCTTTGCTTTGCTTTTTTTTGTTACCATGGTAATAAATAAACTTTTAACAAAAGTCCCACTTTTGTGTGTACTCACTTAAAGAAGCCAAGAAGCTGTCATGTTGATGAAAGAAGGGAGAAAGACTTTAAAACGGCTCACCAGAAACACATGTAGGATACTTCACTACTCAATTTCCTGCATCTTCCCATCCATCAGTAATGCACCTGGGAAGAAACGTAATCACCTTCTGATTTTTATTTATATATAGGTTTCCATGTGTTAAAGCCATTATTGAAAAATTGATCTGATGAAGTCCAGTTGGTGCACAAAAGCTCTTTTCATGAATTAAACCTGAGTCATACCAGTAACTAAGCCTGTTTGAGTTTGTTTCTTCAGTATCTCCATAGAACAGGAATTAGTATCTGAAGTTTTAAAATGTTTGTTACTGTTGCTTAATATTGTAAAGTTTAAGTGTTTTCATTTTTCATTCTTCACAAATAACAAGGAAGTGAAGTCGGTCCTCTGCCTTAATGCTGGGGACAGCTATCTCCTCGCATCTCTGTTGTGGTATGGATACTTGCTCATACTGTGACTCCCTTTTTGTTCATAGGTTCATAGGTTCATACTAGGCTATCTGCCCTAGGGCATTTATATGCATAACCAGAGTGTGTTTGGCTTTCGCCACCCATTTTAAATTAATTTTGCTATGCCCTTTTTCGAGGTTAGTATACTGTGCCTCTGTCTAACTGACACAGAAGTGATACCCAGGGTAAACCTACGATCTCCCATCCACTCAAGATTCCTCTTGAAGAGAGTCAATGAGGGACTCTGCCTAACCTGGACTGGGACTTTATTCCAGAGTGAAGGGAGCCTCTGGGTTATGAATCTGTCCCTCCAGCATGTCCTATTTATTTCAGTGCTGAGGTTTAAGTCTCTCGAGCGCGTAGCTCGATGGGATTTGGATTTTCTGAGGTGCAGCATGTCCATTAATTCCGGGTTGGACATGGCTTTATACGTCAGGCACAGATCGCCTCTGAGCAGGCGGTATGCCAATGAGTAGAGCTGGAGTTTCTTTAACCGGGCAGCATGTGGCATCTATTTGAGCCCTTTGATCCTCTTGGTGAGGTACTTTTGGGGTCTTTCCAGTTGCTGCAGGTGTCTGGTAAGGTACATCCAAAAAGGGGCATTGTACTCAATTATGGGCCTGATGAGGGATGAGTAAAGAGGCACGATGACCTCCCCTGATCTAGATGTGAATCCCTTCATGATTAGGTGGGCTATATAAAATGTTTTTATAACCACTTTGGCCACATGGTTGTCAAATGAGAGATTGCTATCAACTTGGGTCCCCAGGTCCCTAATTACTTCTTCTGTACTTAATGGATTACCACCTATTTGGTAATTTGTGGGCACTTTGTTTTTGCCAAAGGGGATGACTATACACTTTTTGGCGTTTAGCTTGAGGTCATGGCTCTGGCACCAGTTGTCTGTTTCTATGAGGCCCTTTTGGAGGATGCTTGTGTCAGCTGGAGAGTCGATTATGGCGCCCAGTTTGCAGTCATCTGCGAACTTGGTCAGCCACAGTCCTTCCGTGCTGGCCTGTACCTCCGAGAAATATATACCGAACAAGAGAGGTCCCAGGACTGAGCCTTGTGGGACGCCACTTGTAACTGGTTTGGAGTCTGACACGGCTCCAGCAATTCTAACCATGTGGGTTCTGTCCTTGAGCCAGTTTGCAACCCATCTAGTGACATAGGGGTGTATATTTAAGTTGGTGAGCTTATCTATAATGCCCGAGTGGGGTATTGTATCGAAGACTTTTGCGAGGTCCAGGTAGGCTGTGTGGACCACCTTCCCCTCGTCAATGGCCTTGGTGACTGTTTCAAAGAAATCGACCAGGTTTAAGAGGCAGGATCTGCCCTTAAGGCCGAACTGGGTAGGATCCAGTGTCTGTAGGTCCCCAATATCTTTATTTATGAGGTCCATGATGATCCTTTCCATAGCTTTGCAGACCAAGCTAGTCAGGCTTATGGGGCGATAGATTCCAGGATCCGTTGAGGCACCACCTTTGTGGAGAGGGACCACTGTTGCTGTACGCCACTCTTTGGGTACATATCCTGTAGTAAGGCTGAGACTGAACAGTAGTTTTATGTTTGGGTTTAGCTCTTCTTGGAGTTCATGTAGGACGCAGCCCGGGACACCGTCTGGTCCCATTGATGCTGTGTTTTTGCTTTGGAGAGGGCGGCTCTTACCTGAGCATCTGAGATGTCAGGGGGGCAGCACTCTGCTGGGATAGATATTTGCCCTTTTGGTGGGGAGGGGGGGAGAAGTTTGCACAGAACCTGTCAGCTAGGATGTTGGCAATGTCTGTGGTTTCGTGTATTTTTGTCATTTTGGACTAATTCTGAGCATATCTGGGAATTCCCACCCAGGTTCCTAACATAACTAAAGAAAGCCTTGTGATTATCCTTAGTGTCCTGTGCAATTTTTCTCTCAAAGCTGGCCTTAGACGATTTTATGAGTGCCCGTAGTTTTTTGCTAATACTGATCAGAGATGCCTTCCCTTTTTGGGATTTTGCTCTATCATGTAGTAGCTTCCTCCTTCTATTGTATAGTTTGTTTATGGCTGGGGTCCACCAGACAGGACATCTGCCTTTGGAGGATTGGGTCTTGGTTTTATTTGGGATTTCATGATCCATGCATTCCTGAAGGTGTTTATTGTGATACGCAGGGTTCCTGGATGGAAGACAGATTTAGCAGACCCACTGCTGATCTTTGTCAATTGTAAATACCACTGTTAAGTCTTGTTAAAAGGTAGATAAGAACCCAGATTCTTAAATTTTGTATAAGTAACTCTAGTGTTTCTTGTGTCAAGGTGGCTAACTAGACATGAACTACAACTTTGCTAACCTCTGTGTATATAACAGTTCTTCATAACATTTGACAGACTTAAAGGCACTTGGATTTTCTCTCCTATTTAATGAGACAGACTAGTCTAATATGACCTGAAAAGTACCTGTGCCATTTATGCATTTCAGGAAATTACCATAACAGACAATGTAAGGAGTTTTCACCTCTAAATGGATGGGAACTAACAAAATGGGATTTATAAGGTCAGCCTCCAGTGAAAGAAATGAGAGAATTAATCACTGTTTTGCACCGTTACATATTTTACCACATGGATCAAAGAAATAACATCAAATAATGCCTGTTTAAATTCAAAGGGCAGACTCACAGAGGGAACTGATTATGAAGAACTACCTTATTCTGCAGTGCTGAACAACTGCTTTAGATTTCTGAATTAAAATAAAAATTATGAACTTAATGACAAACATTTTTAATTTCCAGCACTTACACTGTGTTGTTATCCATCAGGTATTATCTGCACAGATGGAAGATACAGTTTGACAAGGAAACTGAGGAGGCTGGGAATTGGATAGCTACCAGTCAACAGGAAAATGCATGAGATTAGGGTACATGACTTTGGCAACAGTATGAAGAATAAATGTATAGTTCAATTATTTTGTGAGACACTCCTTCCCCCTAAACTTCTCTTCTGAAAAATCAAGTCTAAGCCTAGAGGGAAAGTGAGGAATGAGCTATAACTGGACACTAAAGGGTTACCAAATCTCTCTCTCCCTTCTTCCAGACACCATAATCTGCCACCTGCTCTATTTTTTGCCATCCACGCAAGTCTTACATGGGAAAGTGCTGCACTGATATGAATGAAGCAACACTTTACAATTAAATTTGGCAGCAACGTTTTGATCTAGGCATTTACTAATGGCAACATACAAGCATAGCTGTATCAGTAAAATGACCAAAGGTTTCATGAAGAATTCACTTTTATAAAGAAAGGACATTACTTTAATACAAATGTTTCAACCACATTTTAAAATAAGCTATATGGAAAAATAAATTGGTAAGAGATCTAGGATTATTAGAACTAGATGATTTAAAAGTAAGCAGTCAATGTTAAAAAACAGTGATGGAAGCTCAGTGTAATGTTAGGATAAATAGGGAAAAGCTTCATTTACACAACATATAAAAGTATTCTTCAGCAGCTGTGCAGCAAAGGGAAAAGTGGGGGTGCCACGTTACCTTGCCGAGCAATGTTTAAGAACAAAAGGACACAAGTGAAAGATGGAGAGGGTAGCTCAGAAGTGATATTTAGAAATACATTTTAAAGAGAGAGTAGTGGATGAAGAGAAAAGCTTCCCTAATGATTTTGTTGAGTCAAAAACATGTCTGGAAATCACAAACTAATAGAGCACTCATAAATGAAATTCTAGTAGGATACACAAAGCAGTAACATACTGATCAACAAAGAACTACAACATATCTACATAATAGAACAACTGGCAGACTTAGTGAGCTAAGAGGCAGTACAGATGTGTAAAATCTTACCATATGAGTAGATATCCTTCTCTTCACTGTTGCAGTATTCTTCACCTTACGGATCTCCTGACAAGGATAGCCCAATGTCTGCCAGTATACCAAAGCCTTTAGATCTTGCATGCACTTTACATCACACTCATGCTCCTCGTGCAGGATGTAGAGCGTAAAGGTGACATAAGGACACAGTTACCCAGAACGGAATTGCACCAGTACAGAACAGTCTCCATAGGACAAGGCTATGCACATCCAGAAGGAGCAAATGCAGATGGAAAAGGAGGATCCCTGGCCAGGAGAGTAACAAAATAAAAACACAAAAGATAAAGGGGGTAGCGGGAGGACAGAATACTGCAAAAGTGAAGAGAAGGACATCTACTGTTATGGCAAGTTCTTACACAATTGAACTATGTCCTTCTATATCACTGCTGCAGTAGTCTTCACCTTAGAGACAGTACAAAAGTTCAAGAGAAGGAGTGGGAGGTGGAAGGCTGGAAACAGCCCTCAACAAACCCATGAAGAATGGCCCCAGCAAAACCTTCTCTAGCCTTAGAAACCATATCCAGTTTATAATGCTTAGTAAAGGTATGAGATGAAGACCAAGTAGAAGCTTCAAGGATGGAATTGGTGTCCGAACCATTGAAGAAAGAACCACAAGAGGCAGCAGCAGTAGTGGAATGAACTCTAACAGAAGTAGACAGAGACTTGCCATGAAAAGAATAACAAAAGAAAATGGCCTTAGATATCCAGGAGGAGATGGTTTGCTTAGAAACAGCCAAACCCAATGTCGTGGGATGAAAGTAAACAAAAAGTTAGTCCGACTTACAAATGGCCTTAGTTTTATCCAAATAATACTTGAGCTGTCTGTGTAAATCCAAGGTATGCAGGACCCTCTCAGTAGCTGACTGAGGATTAGGAAAAAAGGAAGAGAGTTGTACTGCCTGATACAAGGACAACTCATTAATAAAGAAACATAAAAGGATTAGTACAAAAGGAGACATCCTGTCCGTGTGAAAAAAACAAAAAAAGGAAAGGCCATAAGGGAATGATGCTCAGAAACCCTCAGAGCAGAAGTAAGAGCAAGCAATAAGATAGTTTCCCAGTTACAATGATGCAGAGAAGCTGAAACTGCAGCCTCCAAAGGAGCCTAGGTTAATTTTTCCAAAACAAAACCATGGTCCCAAGGAGGAGGAATAGACGCCCTTGGGGACTTCCGATGTAGGACACATTTAAGAAGTTGTTTGACCTCAAAATGAGAAGCCAAAAGAGGATTCTCAAGATGAGAAGCCAAAGGAGGACTCAAGGGCAGGCAGGCAGAAATACCTGACAAATGGGTCTTTACAGAAGAACATGCCAAGCCAGAATGAAGCAACTCACGCAAATAGGAGAGATCCAGAGGGACCCCCACTGAAAAAGGTCCTGGCTATGAGCATGACACCAGAAGGAAAACCTTTTCCATTTGGACATACAAGACTTTCTGATTGTAGGTTTACTTGCCTCATTTAAAACCCTAAGCACGTGCTCAGAAAAATGGTGCCTAAAAGGGATCAAAACCCTATCACCCACAATGTCAATGAAGACTGGACAAGTGAGGATGGATGAGTGACCTCTTGTCCTATGTGAGGAGGTCCAACTGGTAAGGTAACTTACGGTGATTGACTCTGGCCAGATGCATTAAGAGGGGGAACCAGTGCTGTTTTGGCCAAAAGGGGGTTACTAGCAAGATTTCTGGGGAGTCCAGTTGAATCTTCTGCAGGACTCTTGGAAGAACAGGAAGTGGAGGGAAGGTGTAGAGAAAAGTACAGTTTTGTACCTACCATAAATGTAGATGTTCGAGGATCCACATTGCTGCAGTCCTAACTATTGGGTAGTCCGCTGTCCAGTCGGCCCGAATACCAAAGTATATGGCTGACGTCGGTCAGGGCGCATTAGACTGACGTCAGTACGTCAGGGTACTAATGCGCATGACCGACGTCATATCCTCAGTCTTTTCTTGCCCCAGATGTCAGAAGACCCTGAAAAGATAAGGCCAAAAACCAAAAACTCCCAACATACCTGCACCAAAATATACATATATACAAAATATACAAAAGTAGCAGAATATAACCTCACCTACACAACCACCCCTAAACACAGAGGGGAAGGAGGGAGGGTAAATTGGACTGCAGCAATGTGGATCCTCGAACATCTACATTTATGGTAGGTACAAAACTGTACTATGTTCTTCATTCCACATTGCTGCAGTCCTAACTATTGGGTAGAATCCCAAAGCAGAGGTAAGGGAGGCTGGCAAATCATAAGGAAGCAGGAACTGACAACATGCCCTGCAAAATAGCTGTGGCAAAACCAGCCCTAGACTTAGAGTAGAGAGGAAGGTGATCATGCTTAGAGAAAGTATGCACTGAACTCCAAGTAGCTGCCTCCAAAATATCCTTAGTTGCCACCCCCCTCAGAAATGCTGTTGAAGTGGCAGTAGCCCTAGTGGAATGAGGCCTAATCCCAGCTGGAATCTCCTTGTCATGATGGGAATAACAAAATGTAATGCAACACCCAATCCATCTAGAAATAGTTTGTTTTGACACAGGCTTGCCCTGAGAACTCAAAGCAAAAGAAACAAACAACTGCTGAGACTGCCTAAAATCCTTAGTCCTGCTCAAATAATAACGCAATTGCCTGTGTACATCTAAAGTGTGCAAAATCTTTTCCCCTTTATTTTGGGGATCTGCATAAAAAGTAGGCAAATGAATAGTTTGGTTTAAAGCCACACTAGAAACCACTTTAGGCATAAAGGAAGGATTAGTACGTAATGATACCCTATCCTTATGAAAAATCAAAAAGGCTCAACCGCCATAAGGGCCTGTAACTCAGAAACCCTTCTTGCAGAAGTAATGGCCAACAAAAAGCAGTCTTCCATGACAAGTATTTCAGTTCAGCAGTAGCTGCAGGCTCAAAAGGTTGTAGAGTAAGTTTCTCCAACACAAAATTGAGATCCCAAGCAGGAGTAGGAGCTCTACGTGGGGTCTTATATTCTTTGCCCTCTAAGAAATTGCTTGAACAAAGGATGTGAAAACAATGGTGGGTCACAGTCATAGTGAGCTGAAATTGCTGCAGCATGAATCTTAATGGAAGAGAAAGACAAACCTTTGTCCAATAACTCAGTAAGATATTGAAGAGCCACACTCAAATTAGGCTCAAATCTCCAAATTCTTTGCTGCAGTCCAAAATAAAAATCTCTTCCATTTTTCTGCACACTTTCCTTGTACTAGGTCTTCTGGCTTCCATAATCACATTTAAAACTTGTTGAGGAAGTTGAGACCTGCTGTCTTTCAAAACAGAATATGCCAGGCTGTTAGATGAAGAGAGTGAAGCTTGACATTGAGCAGACGACCGTCCTTCTGAGACAACAGATGTGGAATCAAGGGTAAAGGCCATGGAGGCTTCTTTACCAGACTCCTCAGTAATGGGTACCAGTGCTGCCGAGGCCAATCTGGAGCTATTAAAATCATCCTTGGCTTGTCTTGTCTGACCTTTAGAAGCACCTTTGGAAGAAGAGGCAGAGGTGGAAACGCATACACATGAAGATTTTTCCAACTGAAAGAAAGAGCATCCACTTTCCAAGCTGTGCGATGAAACCTCTTTGTGCAAAACTTTGGCAGCTGGTGGTTTAGTGGAGAAGCGAACAGATCTATGTCTGGAGTTCCCCAGGACACTGTCAACTTTTGAAATACATGAAGATCCAGTTTCCACTCGTGGGGATCCATGATTTGTCTGCTTAACACATCTGCTAAGGAGTTCTGTGCTCCCGGCAGAAACCTTGCCTGAAGAGTTAGTTGCAAGCTGAGCGCAGTCTCCCATAAAATCATTGCTTGCCTGCACAATGGGTAAGAATGTGTTCCCCTTGTTTGTTGATGTACCACATGACAGTTGTGTTGTCTGTTAGAATCAACACCTGCCCTGGAAGAAGTAACTCCTTGAAAGCCATTAATGCAAACTGGACTGCTAACATCTCCTTCATGTTGATATGTAGATGCTGTAGTCTGGCAGGCCACTTGTCTTGTATCCACCTTCCATTTAGATGAGCTCCCCAAGCAATGTCTGAGGCATCTGTCGTTAGAATTTGACTCGCCTCTGGCCGGGTCACAGAGAGTCCCTTGTTTAGGTGACATTCCTGAGCCCACCACAAAAATTCCTTTTGAATGCAAGGTATTATTTGAATGACAGTGTCCAAATCCTGGCAGTGCTGTGTCCATACATTTTTGAGATACCATTGTAGCTTCCTCATATGCAGTATGGCATTGGGAAGCACCAGAATACAAGATGCCATGAACCCTAAGGCTTGAAGGACTGTCCTTGCAGTCAGCCCGGACTGAAGAGATAGTTGATGGAAGTAACTGGAAAGATTCTTTTGTTTGTCCGAGGTTAAAAAGGCCATCTGGGCTGCTGTATTCAGTCTCACACCCAGAAAGCACATGTCTTGAGAGGGTACTAGACTGGACTTTATTTCGTTCACAGAATACCCTAGGCATCTTAGCACTGCTATGACATATTCCAAATGCTGTAGAAGGTCTTCCCTTTCTTGAGCCAGAATCAGGCAATCGTCCAAGTAAGGATAGATTTTAATTCCTTTTAGCCTGAAGTAAGCTATCACTGGAGCCAGAACCTTTGTGAATACTCTGGGCGCAGTAGATAAGCCAAAGGGCAATGCAGAGAACTGATAATGAGAATTTCCAGCTCGAAAACGCAGATACTTTCTGCAACTTAGTCTTATAGGCACATGAAGGTAAGCTTCCTTGAGATCTAAAGTTACCATCCAGTGATCTTTGCCCAGCAGAGGTAAAAGCTGTTGTAACGTCAACATTTTGAACTTGGGAATGTCCAGATAAGTGTTGAGGATAGATAAATCCAAAATTGGTCTCCACGTGTTCCCCTTTTTCGGTACTAGGAACAGGCGAGAATAAAATCCTAGGCCCCTTTCTGGCACAGGAACCGGCTGAATGGCCCCTATTTGGAGTAACAGAGAAATCTGCTTGTGAGCCTCTAGTCTTTGTAGAGGAGGAATGTCTGGCATGCCTTTGAAAGGAGGCAAGGTATGGAAATAAAACCTGTAACCGTGGTGAATGATATCCAGAACCCATCTGTCTTGGGTAATTAAATCCCAATTTTCTTTGAAAAGAGACAGTCTTCCTCCCAACGGTGCTGCCAGGCGAGAATGAACTGGCAGCTGAAAAGGCAGGTCATTGGGTCTGCTTACGAAAGGACTGACCCCTGCCCTCACCAGAAGTCTGAGCAGGGGAACTCCCTGTCCTAGGCCTAAAAGAACCCTGAGCTCTGCCCCTACCACGCCTAGACCTACCCCTAGACTGGGAATCATAAGCAGGGTAAGTCCATCCCTTAGCAGGCCAATTTCTACTAAACTTGGAGGCTGCACCTGCAAAAATCTTTAACAGTTTGCATAGACTTAGCCTTGTCCTCCATTTTCTTCAAAACTGCTTCTACAGGCGAACCAAACAACACATCAGACTGCAAGGAGCATCCAAAATCCGTGTCTTAACATGCTCAGCTAAATTCTGATCTCTCAACCAGGCGTGCCTACGAAGAACAGAACCAGTGGCAGCCACCCTGGAGGAGGCCTGCACAGCATCAAAACCACATTGCAAGGAATGTTTACCCACCTGTTCAGACACATGAACTAAATCCTGCAACTCTTTACACTCAATACCTTCCGCCAGAGCATCCACCTTAGATTTCAACTGTGAAAGAAGATAATTCTGATATTTTAACATGTGAAACTGACAATTCAACGCCCTCATGGCTAAAGTGGAAGAAGTATACACTTTCTTTCCCCATCTATCCAAAGCCCTTGCCTCTTTATCAGGAGGGACAGGATTTTTAACAACTGAGGCCTTCACACCTTTAGGCCCCTGAGAGACAGTTTCCGGGTCTGCCCTAGGACTCTTAAAAAGATACTTATGAGCTTCAGGCACCCTATAATACCTGTCCGGTTTAACTGGGGCAGGAGGCAAAGAATCAGGATTAAGGGAAGCCTCTGCAAAAACATCTTCCACCACATTCAAAACAGGAGGTATAGCTAAAGGCCTATGCTGGGGTAAAAACAAGAATTCCTTAAGCCTTTTCCTGGAATCAGAGAAATCTTGACCTTCCCATTTAAAATGCTCCCTCATGGAATGCAGAGTCTCTGAAAATGAAAAATCCTCAGGAGGGGAAGCTGAATTAGTAGAATCATCCACATCAGAATCAGAATAAGGAGGGTACTCCTGCAAGTCTTCAGCCGAAGACTCAGAAGCCTCCGAGCATTGCTCAAAACTCTCAAACTCAGGTTCCACCCTAGGCCTCTTATCAGGAGGGGGCATAGAACCCCTTATCATAGTAATCAAATCCTCTGCCATTTTAAGCATATGTTTCTTAGGCAAAGACCCTGAAGCACTAGGAGAAACCCCCACTGAAGCAAAACTCGGCCTGCCCCTCAAAGAAGCCTTGGAAACAGAAGGGGAGGCTCTGACCACCTTAGGAAGAGAGGGAAGAACAGCCACCTGAGAAGCCCCTCAGCCTGGCCTACTTCCTGAGAGGATACATCCTGTAACAGTAAAGTCTCTCCCTGAGACTCCAAAGAAACACCTGGCAAAACCTCCGGCTCCACTGAGCCCTCTAAAGAACCGACGCCTGGGACTGTCGGTTCTTCCACTCTAGGCTTTGCTGTTTTGTCCTTGCGTTTTTCAGCCGAAGCCGGCGTCGGAGCATCCGACGGCATTTTATAATTAAAACGCTTCCCAAACACTAACCTGGCACAGTCTAACCTTCTCTTAATAGTGCGTTTGTTAAATCTAGCACAAGAGCGGCATCCAACAACGTCGTGCTCAGGCCCTAAACAAGGTATACACAAAGTATGGTAATCCCTATGAGGTATCTGTTTCCCACAAGAAATACAGTTATTCACTTTTTCTGACATCCCGTTAAATACTGAGGCAAGAAAAAAACAAAATATTCCCCAACGGGGTACTTAGCCAACTTTGATTCGGTCTGAAACTCTGGCTTCAGAAACTTTCAGAACGCCAACCTGCACTCGCAAAATTGCTTCTGCATCGGACCATGCGGCAAAAAAGACTGAGGATATGACGTCGGTCATGCGCATTAGTACCCTGACGTACTGACGTCAGTCTAATGCGCCCTGACCGACGTCAGCCATATACTTTGGTATTCGGGCCGACTGGACAGCGGACTACCCAATAGTTAGGACTGCAGCAATGTGGAATGAAGAACATCACCCCTGTCCAAGGAAAACAAAAAGTGTCCGTTTTACACACCAGATGGCATGGCACTCTGGAACAGAAGAAAGGCAGCTGTTTGCTCAGAGAGAAGGCAAAAAGATCAATCTGAGAAATACCTCACCAATGGACTATGTCCAGAAACAAGTCTGTGTGACACATCCATTTGTGAGCCTGTGTTTTGGACCTGCTCAAAGAGTATGCCACTAGACTGTGCTCTGAAGGAATATATACTGCCTGAAGAGTTAGACAATAACTGATTGCCAGATCCCAGGCCTGAACAGCCAGCCTGCAAAGAAGGTAACACTTTGTGCTCCCTGCTTGCTGATATACAACATCACTGTGGTGTTGTCTGTGTAAACCTTCAGAGGGTCTGGACAGAACATGGGGTGAAAATCTTGAAGGGCCATAATCAAAGCTCTTATCTCTTTGATGTTGATATAGTCTGACTTCTGATGGGAGGCCAGAGACCTTGAGCTTTCAGGTGACTACAGGAAGCCCCCCACTCCATGTCTGATGCATTGGGGAACAGCTCTTGGGAAGGAACTAGGTTGAAAGGGAAGGCCTTGGTTGAGGGTGTGATGATTGGGGAGAGATGGGCGAAGGCTGCCAGCCTAGTCAAATAGAATTTGATACATAATTCTATCAACTGTATAAATAAATGTAAAATACAGGCTTGTGTTTTTAAATGAAAGAAAACACTGTAAAATGTGAACTTCATGATTGTTGCAACATTGCCATCTGCTGTAAGGAAAACCAAGCCAAGCATTTCAAATGTTTTTTTTGAAATTGAAAAGATCTTATGAATCTCTTTAATGTTTTACAAGTCGGTTCTAGTGTGTCTGGATGAAGGTTTCATGCTCATTGTTTTAAGGCTAAAGTTTATGACCAGAATTTAGATGTGGAAGGTGCTTTGTTACTCTAGTTTCTGTAAGAATATACATGTGAAATGTCTTCTATTGTTGTAAGTTTCTGTGCAGGTGTAAGATTCCTAAATAATGCAGTTTGTTCGCTTAGGAAAACCTAAGTGTCAAAAATGATGTAATTTGGGGAGGGACCCAGCAATCATGTTTCTTAGTAATGTTTAAATACTATTTCTCACAAGAGACTGGAAGCATTTTGATCTTGATATCCAACTTAACAGCACTCTACCGTGTGCTCACATGTAAGTTTTAGCACTGTGATTTCTTGTAGGAATAGTTAAAGCTAGTAAAGATAAATTAGGTATTTTTCTTTGACATCAGACCTGTCCTTTTTAAGTTTCTATTTGATCTCTGAACTCTCAGATATCTCTGTGGTGTAGTAGTTTTTTCTTGTGTTTTAATTATTTATTATTAAATATTTTTAAAACCTTCTACCTGTGGCTGATTTCTGTAGAGATAAGCTCTAGAGTACATTGCATATTTATAGAGGTTATTGTAATAGGCCACTCTAAAGTAAGCCTGGACTGTTAATCATACTACCATTGGATAATAATATTGCACAGTAATAAATGGACACCCTTTTAAGGGCCTTTTAGTAGCTGATATTATTAGTTGGGTGGTGGCAGTAATTACTACTCTATAGTCTGGGTAAAGGGGCACAGCTGCAGAATCTGTGTCAGCCTTTCCCAGGAGTGTCTGTGAAGTAGTATAAATACTGATCTCAAAGTGTGTGTGTGTTGTGTCAGCTACTTCGGCAGGGACACAAAGCACTGGTTGGAAAGAGAGGGTACTGGAGATTTTAGCTTGCCCAGCTAGGCTGAGACCTGGACCCTGTAGCTGTGCCAGTGGGGATTCTGATTGGGGACCTAGTGAACAAGGGAGCAACCAGCCTCAGACTGACTGTGATCTCTGTGGGCACTTAAGGGAAATTGTACTTTACTGTGTGTATTAGTTATCCTTTTCTCTTCTATGAGACAACCTCCCTGGTGTTAGTGTTGAGGATTGAGGCAGAGTTCAGATCACAATTATTTTATTTCTTTTGTTAGCTTAGTGTTAGTCAGGGTGAGCAGGCAACATGTCAGCAGAAGAGTATGGAAAGCTGACAAGGAGGCAGCTAGCAGAGATGTGCCATGCTAGGGGACTGGTGCATGCAAACCAAAGCAGACCTGACTGCAGCCTTGGTTACAGCTGCATCAGAAAACAGCAATCAGACTGACAGTGGAGATACAATATCCTCGGAGAATGGACAGCTCAACATTTCTGCAGTGGACTTAAAAATCCAGCTGGAGCTAAAGAGACTTGAGTTGGAGGTCAGGCGTATGGAACTAGAAGCAGCCAAGAAAATGAGGAGTCTGAGGAAAATGAACGGCAGAGGAGGCATGAGAGGGAAATGCTGACTCTTTGCCAGAGTCATGGAGGTAATGGGGAAGGGAGTAACCGGACCCCAGAAGCACAAAAGGTCAGTAAATTTCTTCCACAGTTTAAACAGGGGGATAATTTTGATAGCTTCATTCATATGTTTGAGCGGGTATGTAAACAGTATGAAGTTGACCAAAGGCTCTGGGTACGGTTCTTGACCCCCTTACTCCATGGTAAAGCTGTAACATCTTTAGCAAAAATGCATGACACTGACTGTTTTGAATATACTGCTGTAAAAAGACATTTATTAGGATGCTTTAAGCTAATACCTGAAATGTATAAGAAAAAGTTTTGTGAACATAGACGCAAGGCAGATGAAAATGTATATGAATATGTTGTTGAACTGAGCACTTATTTTCATAGTTGGGTGAGTGGATGTCAGGTCACCACTTCTGAAGGGCTGGCAGACCTTTTGGTGAGGGAAACAAGCCCTTAGCACTTTGCCTGAGGACATGAGGATCTGGTTAGCTGATAGACAGTGTGCTACTTCAGAGGAGTTGGGGAAGAAGGGAGACCTATACCTAGCAAGCAGGGCAGCCCTGGACAGGAAAGGGACCCCCAGTACTGCTCATGGGTCTAAAGGAACCCATGACGGGCAGCACAGACTGCCCCAACAGAATCTGCCAGTAGCAGGGGAAGCCACTAGTCCAGGTACATGTCCAGGATTTAGGGTTAAATGTTTTGAATGCAACCAGTGGGGCCATGTGGCATACAGATGTCCACGGAGGCAAGGTGGAGAACCAAAGGTGAGGAAGCCAGTACTTGGGAAAGACAAAATGCCAACAGTAGGTTGTCTTGAGACAACAGGAGTATGGAACTACCATCCTGCAGATGTCCTGAGAGGGAAGGATTTGGATGAGGCAGTACCATGTACTTACGCAGTTACATGCAGAGAGACTAGGAGAGAAGCATGTGGTTCTGGTAGCCTGGGGGAAGACCCAGACAGACTGCATACTTGCAGCCAGGAATGCTGAGGTGGTTACTTCAGGGAGTGAGCTACGCTGTAGCAGTGAGACTGAATGTGAGCCACAGTTGCTTGTGGGTACTGATGTCCCCTTGGACAGGGTAACTGCAAAGTTAGAGGTGAGTTGTAGTACCCTGGCTGACAGTGAGGCACCACTGTCAGAGGATGCCAGACTTCCTGTGGAAGGGGAGCTGGGGAGGGTTACAAGGAGAGACTTGAGACAGGCTCAGTTCTCAGACCCTACAATGCAAGGCCTGAGGCAGGTACCTAGGGAGGCACCTGATTCTCAAGGGAAGGGGGAATCTGTATACTGGGACAAAGGGTTACTATACAGAGAGTGGACCCCTGAGGGAGGGCTAGAAGGTGAGAGAATACAGCAGTTGGTAGTGCCTATAGTTTACAGTCTGGCGCTTCTAGCCATAGCCTATGATATTCCCTTTGCAGGTCATATGTACATAAAATGGACAAAGAGGCATATTATGCAAAACTTCTATTGGCCTGGAATTTCCAGAGATGTAACAGGTTACTGCAGGACCTGTGAGCAGTGCCAAAAGGTAGGCAAGGCAGGAGACAGGGTGAGAGCTCCTTTGATGCCTTTGCCTGTGATTGAGGAGTCATTTCAGTGGGTAGCTATGGATATTGTGGGTCCTCTTGAGTACCCCAAGTTCTACAGGGAAAAAGTACATCCTAGTGATTGTAGATTATGCTACACGATACCCTGAGGCCATGGCTTTGTCCTCTATTTGAGGCCAAGAAGGTGGAAAATGCTTTGCTAGAGATTTTCAGCAGGGTAGGTTTCCCAAAGGAAATACTGACAGAGGTGCCAATTTTATGTCAGACCTGCTAGCTTGTCTGTGGAAGTCCTGTAGGGTGAAGCACATGAAGACGACCCCCTACCATACCCAGACTAATGGTCTTGTTGAGAGGTTAACCTCTACAAACAAGTCCATGCTACGGGCATTTACAGATCAGTTTAAGAGGGAGTGGGACAAATATTTGCCCCATTTTTTGTTTGCTTAGAGAGAGATTCCCCAGGAATCCACAGTTTTTTCACCCTTTGAGTTGCAGTATGGGCATAGGGTGAGGGGACCTCTAGATTTAATTCAAGATGTGTGGGAAGGTGAGTATGAGTCTCACCAGGAGTCTGTTGTGGCATATGTCCTGAACCTCAGGACAAGGCTCAGAGAACTCGTGGGCCTGACCCAGGAGAACCTGGCAGAAGCCAAACAACAGACAAAGGTGTGGTATGATAGGAATGCTCAAGCTAGAGAGTATGCTGTAGGGCAGCAGGTGATAGTCCTCATTCCTGTCAGACACAACAAGTTGCAGGCAGCTTGGGAGGGACGCTACAAGGTGGTAAGACAGGTAAGTGATGTTAACTACATGGTGGAAGTGCTAGGCAGATGGCAAGGGCACAAATTTTACCATGTTAACATGATGAAACCTTACCATGATAGGGAGGACCTTGTGCTGAGCATTTGCAGTGGATTGCAGGAAGAGTCAGAGAGATTTTGTGACTGATCTCCTCAGTGAGGCTTGGGCTGACACCTCGGTGGAAGGGATAGCAATGTCCCAGCAGCTATCTCCTATCCAGGTTCGAGAACTCCGAGCAGTGTAGCAGGAGTTTGGGGGCATGTTCACCGGTAAACCAGGGAGCACCCACCTGGTGTAGCACCAGGTGGATACAGGACCACAAAGGCCTATCAGGCAGGCCCCTTATAAGGTGCCTGAGAGAGTCAAACAGACTCTGAGGGAGGAGGTACAAGAGATGTTGGAACTAGGGATGATTCAACAGTCCCTGGGCCTCACCAGTGGTGTTGGTGCCAAAGAAGGATGGCAGCAACATGTTCTGTGTGGATTACAGGAAATTAAATAGTCACACAGAGTCAGATGCTTACCCCATGCCTAGGGCAGATGAGGCCCTAGAACAGCTGGGTGGGGCTAAGTATCTTACAACCATTGATCTTACCAAGTGTTACTGACAGGTACCCTCGACTCCCAGTGCTAGAGAGAAGTCAGCCTTTGTGACTCCTTTTGGCTTGAAGAATGCCCCAGCGATTTTCCAGGGGCTGGTAGATCATATCTTAGCAGAAGCAGGAGGGTTTGCCCTTGCTTACATGGACGATATTGCTATCTACAGCCATTCCTGGCAAGAGCACCTTCAGCATATCAGGGAGGTGCAGGGCAAACTACAGAGGGCAGGGCTGACCATTAAGCCGAGCAAATGTCAGGTGGGTATGGCAGAGGTCTCCTACCTAGGACATATTGTGGGGAGTGGTAAGATAAAGCCAGAACCTGCCAAAGTGGAAGCTATTCAGGCATGGCTTGCACCACTTACCAAAAAGCAAGTGAGGGCATTCTTGGGACAGCAGGGCACTACAGAAAGTTCATTCCCAATTGTAGCACCATAGCTGCTCCCCTCACAGACCTGACAAGGAAGAGCAGGCCAGATAACGTAGTGTGGACCCAGCATGTGAGCAGGCATTTCAGAAGCGTAAGGAAGCTTTGGGAGGGCCCCCTGTGTTAGCCAGTCCAGACTACAGCAAAGACTTTGTTGTGCAGGTGGATGCTTCAAACTATGGGGTGGGGCTGTACTTAGCCAGATTTATTCAGAGGGAGAAGAGCACCCAGTAGTTTATCTCAGTCGTAGGCTCCAACCCAAGGAGGAATGCTATACAGCGGTAGAAAAGGAATGTCTAGCCATAGTGTGGGCACTACAAAAATTTCAGCCTTATCTGTATGGAAGAAAATTCACTGTGATGACAGATCACAACCCTCTAACATGGTTAAACAGAGCCAGTCAGCAAAATGCTAAATTGCTAAGATGGAGTCTGGGGTTGCAAGCATATGATATGTCAGTGCAACACCGCAGTGGGAGTAGCAATGCCAATGCAGATGGGCTCTCAAGACAGGGAATGGGGTGAGGTACACCCAGATAGACCTGACACTCTCAAGCGACTTTACTCAAGGGGCACTTGAAAAACTTGCTTGAGTTCCCTGGGGGGGAAAGAGATGTAATGATTGGGGAGAGATGGGCGAATGCTGCCAGCCTAGTCAAATAGAATTTGATACATAATTCTATCAACTGTATAAATAAACATAAAATACAGGCTTGTGTTTTTAAATGAATGAAAACACTGTAAAATATGAACTTCAGGATTGTTGCAACATTGCCATCTGCTGTAAGGAAAACCAAGCCAAGCATTTCAAATGTGTCTTTTGAAATTGAAAAGATCTTATGAATCTCTTTAATATTTTACAAGTCATTTCCACTGTGTCTTGATGAAGGTTTCATGCCCATTGTTTTAAGGCTAAAGTTTATGACCAGAATTTAGATGTGAAAGGTGCTTTAATGCTCTAGTTTCTGTTAGAATATACATGTGAAATGTCTTCTATTATTCTAAGTTTCTGTGCAAGTTAGATTGCTAAATAATGCAGTTTGTTTGCTTGGGAAAACCTAAGTGTCAAAAATGATGCAATTTGGGGAGGGATCCAGCAAACATGTTTGTTAGTAATGTTTAAATACTATTTCTCACAAGAGACTGGAAGCATTTTCATCTTGATATCCAACTTAACAGTACTCTGCCTAGTGCTCACATGTAAGTTTTAGCACTGAGATTTCTTGTAGGAATAGTTAAAGCTAGTAAAGATTAATTAGGTATTTTTCTTTGAAATCAGACCTGTCCTACTGTATTATGTTAAGTTTCTGTGTGATCTCCAAACTCTTAGATATCTCTGTGGTGTAGTAGTTTTGTCTTGTGTTTTAATTATTTATTATTAAATATTTTTAAAACCTTCTACCTGCGGCTGATTTGTGTAGAGATAAGCTCTAGAGTACATTGCATATTTATAGAAGTTATTGTAATAGGCCACTCTAAAGTAAGCCTTGACTGTTAGTCATACTATCATTGGATAATAATATTGCACAGTAACAAATAGACACCCTTTTAAGGGCCTCTTAGTAGCTGATATTATTAGTTGGGTGGTGGCAGTAATTACTACCGTATAGTCTGGGTAAAGGGGCACAGCTGGAGAATCTGTGTCAGCCTTTCCCAGGAGTGTCTGTGAAGTAGTATAAATACTTATCTCAAAGTGTGTGTTGTGTCAGCTACTTGGGCAGGGACACGAAGCACTGGTTGGACAGAGAGGGTACTGGAGGATTTAGCTTGCCCAGCTAGGCTGAGACCTGGACCCTATAGCTGTGCCAGTGGGGAGTCTTATTGGGGACCTGTTGAGCAAGGGAGCAACCAGCCCCAGACTGACTGTGATCTCTGTGTGCACTTAAGGGAAATTATACTTTACTGTGTGTATTAGATATCCTTTTCTCTTCTATGAGACAACCTCCCTGGTGTTAGTGGTGAGGATTGAGGTTCCTTGATTGCTGGGCCAGGGCACGGTCATCACAGAGAGTAAGTTCCTGAATCTACCATTCAAATTCCCACTTGAGACAAGGAAGGAGAGGAACTCTGAAATCCAGAAGGTGGCAATGCTGAAGCCAAAATGACTTGAGGTGTCATTTAAGCTTCTGCATATGCAATCTGGCAAAAGGGAGCACTGGAATAGAAAAGGCCATGAATCCTAGGGCCCGAAGAAACTTTCTGACTGGAATGGCAAGCAGAGAAAGAAAGCTGTCAAGGACAAAACCTTAGGAGGTGGAAAAGAGGTCAATACTAACATGGTCTGAATCCTGCAGCCCAGATACACATGATCCTAAGAGGGAGTCAGGACAGACTTTTGAAAGTTGATCGTGAACCCCAGGCTTTGAAGGATATATGTGGTGAATTCCAGAGCATGTAACAGCTAATTGGGAGAAGGGGCCTGAATCAACAAATCATCTAAGTAAGGAAATTCTGAATGCTGTGGAGCCTGCAAAGGCAATAACAGGAGCTAGCCAATTTGTGAATACCCTTGGGGAAGTAGAAATGTCAAAGGGCAAAGCAGAGAATTGAAAATGAAAAGAAGAATCAGAGAAATGTAAAAACTTCCTGAAAAGATGGTGAATAGGAATATGAAGGTAAGCATCATACAGATCCAAGGACATCCAAAAAGTATGGGGCAGCAACAGTAGAAACAGGGTTTGAAGGGAAAGCATTCAAAAAGAAGGAGCCCTGAGAAAGGTGTTGAACAAACTGAAATCCAGAATGGGCCTCCAAGTGTCCTCCTTTCAAGGAACCAGGAACATTGTGGAGTAAAATTCCTTTCCCACTTGGGAAGGACAGACAGGCTGAATAGTTCTCCAGGCCACCAAAGACCCAAGAATGTCTAAGAAATGAGGAAGCTGCTATACAGGAGGTTCAGGTATCCCCAAAAAAGGAGGAACAGACTTCCACACCATGAAGTAACCCAGATAAATGATGGAGAAAACCTATACATCTGAGGTGATGAGTTGCCAGTTTGGAAGACAGAGGTACAGCCTAAAGGACAAGGGAACCTGGCTAAGGGTTGGGGGGACCAAATGTCAAAGAGAAGTCTTGTCAAATAAAGGAGGCTTCTGGGCCACATAAAACTGAGAAGACTTAGCAGAAGGAGCTTGCCTACCACCCTTCCTGTCTTCAGTGGTCTGATAATGCTGCCTGCGAACAAAAGTAGATCTAGAATGATAGCTCCTCTGGAGTTTATGGGTAGGTGACACAAAAATATGTTTAAAGTCCTGCAAAACTTTATTTTTTTTCTTGAAGAGATTTAAACACATCAGCAGCAGCAGTCCCAAAGATATTTTTATTATTCAAAGGAGCATCAAGTAAGTCTGCCTTAATGTCTCCAGTAATGACTACATATGGAGCCAAGACTAACACCTCATGACAGACCCAAGGCAGCACCTTTTTATCAACAGCTTTATAGCTGTCACTTATAGACTGGTGAACTACCTGAGAGGTAAAACCCAAAATGGATAAAGCAGAAGAATCACTGAGGTCAAAAATAACCTGACAAGTCTGGGCAGTCAAGGATAGAGCATATCTGGTCATGTGGGTCTGGTAACTGATGGCCTTAAAAGCCACAGTAGAAACAGTACAGACCCCTCTTTCCAATCCTTTCCATTGCCCTACTATCCTTATCCAAAGACAGAAGCTTTGAAGAGGGCAAAAGCTTAAAAGGGGAGCCTGAAAGCACAGCAGGGTCAGTAAAAGGCCACAAGTAGGAACTGACAAGCCTAATAAACCTTAAAGAGCCTGTCAGGTTTCTTTGGAGCAGGGGGCTGCAAATCAGGAGTCTTAGCAGTCAACACAGGAGTTACTGCAGAAGGTTTAGGAGTGTCCATCTGAAGCAATTCATAAAACCTTTTCTGGATATCAGACACCTGAGAAGAATCCCACTAAAAGTATTCCATCATTCTGGCTACTGTGTCCCCAAAAGACAACTCCTCCAAAGGAGGCTTAGGGCTAATGAACGCCTTTTCATCAGTTATAGGCCAAAGGAGAAACCATCTGGGAGGAGTAAAACAAGGACCTTCATCAGACTCCAAATCCTCAAACGAGGAATCCGGTTCCCTAATCCTTTCGGGGGGAATAGGGAGAGGAACCCCTTGAGGGGGCTTCAGGGCCATTAAGGCACTAAACAGGTCCTGAGCAAACTCCTGCCATTCCATTTTAGCATCTTTAGGGCATACAGAAGAATGTTTAGTCTTCTGTTTTTCCTTGGCAGGGACGCCAGCCCTAACAAACACAGGAGTTTCTGAACCCTGAGGGGATTCAGTAAGAGTACTCAGAACCTCTTCCCTGACCAGAATCTGTGGAATCCCTCTAGGGACCTCTGAGATAATCAACCAAGGTTCCCCCGTCAACATCCACAGCGAGCACTTGCAAAGCCCCAGATGATGTGTGAAAGGAAGGATTCATGCCGGCCACCGACAGGGTCATGGCAGAGGAAACTGAAGATGACACTGGTGGTCTACAGAACTGTCACCTGCTTCTATAGATACGCCTAGTGGAGGCTGGACAGACAAAGAATCTGGCTGAAATTTCTTGGCCTTCTTCTTGCTTAACAGAAGTATTTTGGGGTTAAATAGATTCCAACATGGTACCTTGGGCCAACTGTTTAAGCCTCTGTTCACCAGCTAGATGGCCAGGGAAGACAACCAGCTTCTAACAGTCTTAGGCACAAACCCCTTACAAATGCTACATGACGTATAGTCGTGGGAAGGACACAAACTAAAACAGACACTGTTAGTGACTACCCTTATGGGGAATCTGCCTCTCACACTGACATTTTCCTTTCTTGGATGACATTAATTCCAGGTAACCAAAAACAAGACCACTAGAAGAAAGAAAAAAAATACCCCAATGGGGCATTAACTGACAGCTAGGAATTCAGCACAGCAAAGGGCATTCAGACCAATGAGCGATGATGACATTTGCACTGTCGGGGAAAAAGTTTTATGTAACTGTATCCATACATCATCGCTATGCCTTACGTCCTACATTGGGTGCATCCATGTATCATAAGGCGAATACAAGATCTAAAGGCTTTGGTATACTGGCCAGACATTGGGCTATGCTTGCCAGGAGATCCCCAAGATGAAAAATATTGCAACAGTGATAGTAAAATATCTGCTTTTCTGACTGGATTGTCATACTACCACCCTCCATTTCAGACCTGTATTCTCATGGGAACAGTCAAGTCAAGAAGTGAAAATAAATGCATTTAGGAAGAGAGAGTGTTTTTCCTCAAAACTTTAGACATCTTGCTTTTCTTATACAATCACATGCAACCCTCATGTACTAGTAGTAGTTAGCTGTTTTTGTGTTCTTATTCTACTCAACAGCTTTGTTTTGTCCTTCAGACTATCCATCCAGGTCTCTTGTCATTCTATTTGCCCCCAGTCTTCACTCACATTCTACTATTTGCATCCCATGATATGCAAATACCACTTTCATCTTGCACCTTTCTGAGTCCTCCTCCCAATTCTGCCAGTCTCACCATTCTCCTTGTGACTTTCAGAAGAACTTTCTAGTTCATCTCTTGGTTGTCTACACTGCCAGTTCACCTAGTGTCTTGCACTCAGACTCTTCACCTTTTACAGTAATATTCCTATTACTTTCAATTATTTGTTCTGCCCATCTCCTTTCTTGCCCCCATTCTCCATAAACTGAATTCTTGTATCTTGCAACAAATATTTTGCTAGAGGTCTTCCCATTCTTCTAGCAGTTTTCCTCATATTCCCTATGCCCAGTCATATTCAAAAACTCCCTGCAGCCTCAAGAAATGTGTGCATGTGTGTGGGGGTGTGCAATACAAACTTGAACGAGTGAGGAATTGAGGCTTCATATTCAATTTCAATTATCTAGGTTTGCCCTGAATGTGTCAAGGATACTACTCTGTTTGACATGTAGTGGAAACTTTTTTTTCCAGACATGGAGGATACATTGGGATATAAATCTATCATCTCAGCCTGTCTTACTTATTTGTTGATGAAGGTTTAGTTCATTTAGCTGCACATTAAGGAACCTTTGTTCTGTGACAGAACAGAAGGTCAAAGAGGGTCAGATCTTTCATGGCTGAAAAGGTTATTAACAGATCTCAACGGAAGAGTCTATAGGAAACACAGTACAGAAAGGAGGCTGCCAGTATGTCTTGATAACTATGATTTTTGGGGTCAGTGATCGTTTTAGTTGGGAACCTCTGAGGTGTCTCAAGTTGAGTCATATAATTTAGATAAACACGTGCCAAAAGTCCCCATCTCTGTTGGCATGCCCCAAGGCTCTATACTTGGTCCTCTCCTCTATGTTATTCACAAGTGACCTAAACCCAATCTAGCCACCACTGTCCAATATGCTGATGATGCCACCCTTATGCTCCACCCCTCTCCTTTAGAAGTCCAATCAAAAATGCAATCATCTTTCCAAAATGTAAAAAATACCTGTCCGAACATCAACTAATCCTAAACCCTAAGAAAACCAAACTAATAATCTTCAAAAATAAAAAAAAAGCCCTATCAAGCATCCTTGTCTATCCTCTCCTCAAATGGTACCAAAACTGAACCCACTTCTCATATGAAACATCTAGAGGTCGCCACTGATGAGAATCTAACTTTGGAAAAACATGTCTCTCAGACAATCAAAAAAGTACACATCAAGCTTGGCACCATATTTCGAGCCAGACCGTATCTCACCCAAAACTTCAGACTCGCCACTGCCCGATCTCTCTTGCTTTCCTCCCTCCTCTATGAATCTTATATTCTCACCAACCTTAGTAAGTCTGACCTAATCAACCTAGAATCTTGCTACAACAAAATTGCCAAGTATGCCACAAATACCCCATACAGGTCTCACCACTGTACCGCCCTCTCCCAGCTAAACTGGCTAGAACTCCCACACCTATCAAGTCATAACCAACTTACTATGACCCACAAGTAAATCCACCAACCCTCAAACTGTCCAGCTCTCTCCAGTCTTGTCCAGCCTAGTTTCAATCCCAGGCCACTTAGCTCCTCCGATAAACTTATGCTAAAGGTCACCTACTCCCACAACTATCATGGGACTGTCTCTACTCCAATAAAATTACCAAAGTCTGGAACACCCTCCCTCAAACCAACACCAAAAATTCTCACCCTCGAGTTCAAACTTCTACTTCATAACTACCTTACTAACCATTGGCTCTGCTCCTGTCATACCCCTGGCTAACTCCACTCACATCGTCCCACCTCTTTCAGCTCTTCCACAGTCGACATCTCTTTTACCACCACCTCTCTTGGATTACTTTGGCTCTCTTTTGGTTGTCAGAACTCCACCTATATAAAGGTTGTATGGCACCACTTTTGACACAAAATTTCTAGTGACTGTGCATATTTCATGACTATTTCTACTTATATTCCTGTTGTTACATTCTATTTGATTTATTTGCTATTTTGCCTCTGTGCAATCAACTTTAATGTTCTGTTCTTAGTTTGATATAGAGTTCGGTGTGTTCTTATAATTGTCCTATGTATAATATCCCACATACTAAAATTGTACTGACTAATGTTTTTGTATTTTTTACGTTGTATTGTATACTGTTTTTTCTGGAGCTTTTCTTCCCGGGCCTCCGCTGAAAATTGGCTCTTGGCCCAGTCAGATTTTTCCCGGTTACCAAATGCAATAAATAAAAGGGACATTATATTCGATAATGGGTCTGATAAGGTACAAATAAAGGGGAAATTAAAACTTCTTTCATTTTAGTGAAGATGCCTTTTGGAATTAAGAAAGCCTTCTATCTGTCTCAATTAAATGCTGCATACATATAAAGGGCAAAATATAAGGAATTATCAACAGTAATGCCCTGAAATCTTACAACAGTATCTTACTTGAATGGTATGTCACCTACACAGTACAGGAAAATGTTTTGTTTACCAAAATTAACTTTACTATATTTTTTCACATTTAAATTTGAGACCACTGCCCTTGCACAGATTGTAAACATGGTCTAACCCTTGTTGGAGCAATTGTGAGTTAATAACTCCCAATTTGCAGTCATCTCTAAACTTAGATAACCAACCACAGGCCAAGAGTATTGGACTAAAGGTCTGAGAAACAGACTCAAAATAAGAGAGGGTCCAACCCTGAGTCTTGTGGTATACCACTAGTGACTTGTTTACTTTCAGAAGTGGCACTTGAGATTCTAACCACATGGGTTCTGTCAGACAACCAGTTAACTATCCACTGCACAACATAATGATTTACAGCCAGATTTACAAGTTTGTCAAGAACACCTGCATGGGCATTATTCCATAATCACACTGAAAACACAAGGAAAAAAGATCAACTCTGTTTTATTCTGGCCCTGGAAAATATCCTCCAAAAACTCATCCACTTTACAGTCCACTGAAAACAAAATTTGCCAATTCATTTCCAACCTCCCCCCCCAGGAACAGTACTGCAGCACCCTCTCCAAATCCAGATTTCTTTCAAGTCACCTACTGAGTTGAGTTACTCTTAGGGTTTCTGCTATTCACACTATTTCAACCAGATGTCTTCCTGCTTCTTGTTGGCAAACTCCATATTAACTGCCCTCCCCAACCTCTGCAACTATTCCCAGTTGACTCCCTTGGTCCAGTACACTCAAACCAAAATGCACTGTACTGACCACTTCTCCCTTCTTGCACTCAAACTCTGGCAATTCCTCTTCTAAAAAAATCTCCACCTTCCTAACTTTCAGAGCACAACTCAAAAGACATCGCCATCAAAAATCTGACTGCAATACTCTTCCACTGAATACCACCCAACTCCTCAATTACTTAAATCTCTTCTACTTCTACCCTCCATTCTCATCTGCTGCTTACCTCCCAGATTTATTAATAAAATGACTCCACATCATTTTTATCCCGTTAATAATATTCACTGTATTTCAATTGTGACGGCCTTGTACCTTCTGTGATTATTCAGTGTTCGTGAATTAGTTCAGTTTTATTTTTTTATGAATTTCATTACCCATGCTGTGCCCTCAAATAGTCTATCATGACCAGTGTACTAATCCAATAAACACAAAAATAAAAAAAATTAAAATGGTGGATAGTGTCAACACATCAGCCAGGTCCAGATACGCTGCATGTACTGCATAACCACCATAATTTGCTTTGCTGACATTTTCCAATAAATTAACAATGTTAAAGAAACAGGACTTTCCTTTGACAAAGCCAAATTAATGAGAGTCCAGGGTTAACAGATTTTCAAAGTCGAAATTAATGATGTCTGAGATATAATAGTTTTACATATGAGGCTAGTGAGACTAATGGATCTACAGTTATCAGGGTCACCTTTGTGCAACTGCATTACAATGGCTGTCTTCCAGGCTTTAAAAATGTAAGCAGTGGAGAGGCTTAGATTAAAGAGGTTAAGTAGGGGGTTAGTTAGACAGCCTATACTTGGTACTGATAATCAGGCAATCAGGTATGTTATCTAGGCCAATGAATGAGGTTTTACCAGGTATGTTATCTGGGCCTATGGAAGAGATGTTCGTAGCTTTTGAGAAGGCTGACAGAAATTCTTGACTAATAATTAAAGAGGGTGTGACTGCGTAATAGTGTAAACTGTCGGAGGAGTAAAGTTCACACTAAATTTGTGAGATGGGATATTAGCTATTTCCTCTCGGGGAACAGTGGGCAGTACTATTTCGGACAAGCTCCAAAGGTGGCTGGGTATTATTTCTTAACTTCCTGACATAGCTGAAGATTTGCAGTTATATTTTGTTTTAGTAGCTATTCCTAGTTAAAGATTTGCAGTTTTATTTGGTTTTAGTACCTATTCCCTTAAGGTCTCTACTAACTTGTGTAAGTCTAGTCTTAAGAAATCTCATAATCCTTACCTTATAAGAATTAATAAGTAATTTCTTTCTCTTATTACATAATTTATTTATATGAGCATTCCACCATCAAGACTTTGTTTTTAAATTTCTCATTATATTTGGTGTGGGTAGGGACTTATCAATCCAAGTCAGAGACGTAGACACTGACTTAATGGGATCCATCAGAGGAGAAATACAGCAGAATTTGGCTGGGTCAAGTAACTGAAGGTGGTTTGCTTTAGAAAAGGTCCTAAACACAGAGGTATTTAGAGGTATTTGCAGGGAAGTATCACCAGTTTTAAAGGATCACTGATTTATGACCTGATTCAGTAAGGGAAGATGATAAATATGGAAGCATGCAAGAAATGGCCACATTTGTGAAGGTAACATCATGGGTATTGGGGGTCCTAGTAGGATTAATGAACTTTCAAGGAATTTAGCATTTATAGCATCATAAAATGCAGGGAAAGATGATCATTTGCTGTGTAGGTGAGTCAGTTTACGGGTGGATGGCTGAAGTCTTTCAACAGGAAGGTGTTGGGTTTAATGAGAATTTCAGCTGAGGTGTTAAGAATACTATCATGCTCAGAAGGAGACCTAGACAGCATTTGATAGCTTGGTATATTTGCCTCTTCTTGCCCTAACCCTTCCTCCTTTCCCCAGACTTATCTTTTTCTTCATGCCCTATCATTTTTATTCCTTAGAACTTCATACATTACCCTGTCTCCTCTTCATTATTTTACCACATTCTGGCTTTTCTCCATTCCTTCTCTTTTCTTTTTACCCTTGTTTCAATCATGTATCTCTCTCACATTTTCTTCCATTTGTCCTCCATCCCTTCTTTCAACTCTGCCGGCCCTCTCCCAACCTTCTGTCATCCATCTTATAATGCTGACTGTCTGGGTAAAGGTGGGTATGTAGGACATCTAAAGGAAACCTCCTGCACGAAGGCAAATGCACGGCTCAAACCAAATAACCAGCAAACCAAAAAGATAGAGCCAGCATACTGTGACCTGAAAAACTTTTATTAATAAATAAACAATAAAAAACAGACCGGTTTTGGCTGGACAATATCACAGCCTTCCTCAGTGTGAAACAAGTAAATCAATCATTGTTGTTTAAATATACCCATCTCAAAGCTCATTGGTTCTTCCAAAAATTGTTCATTAAGACCAGGTGGAAATAATCCTCCTAGTTTGACAATCCACTTCTTTTCTTTAGTATTTAAAATGGAATGCCAGCCTGTCTTATTGGATCAATTCCCTTTTATAATGTCAATGACCATAAAAGAAAATTTGGTAGTTTTATGTACCAGTTGGTGTTTGAAAAGTGCATTGTGAACCTTTTTGTTCTTGATACTACTAACATGTTCTGATATTCGTAGTCTGAGTGGATGGGAAGTTTGTCCAATATAGAATGAGCCACAATTACATGTGGCCAAATATACAAGCCACTCACTGCTGCAATTGGCAAAAAAAATTAAGATCATAAACCAAAGCACAGTTTCTGCTAGAAAATTGTTTTGATTTACATACATAATCACAATTGGTGCAATGGCCACAAGGAAAACAACCCGTCAATGGTTCACCAGTCAATGTGGTCTGAAGAAATTGTGAGTTATTATTCACATTGCTACGTTTATAGTGACTGAAACAGGAACTTAGGTTTTTACCTTTGCGGAAAGAGAATAAGCATCTGTCTGGTATAATACTAGCCATCTCATAATCACATTGCAGAATATTCCAGTGTCTATGCACACTTTGGATCAAAGTATCCGAGTTTCTGGCATAGGTAGTTACAAACCTGATGGGTTGTGGTGCAATAACTGTGTGATCGTTATAACTCAGTAGTTCCTGTCTATCAAGTGCATTGACATAATTGCTGGCATTCACCACATGTCCCATACTGTAGCCACGGGATTTAAACCTACTGGTAAAATCCGTCCTCTGTTGCTGGAAAGAAGAATCGTGAGAGCAAATACGCTTCATTCTGATAAATTGTGATTTGGGAATGTTACGTGCAATGTGTGGCGGGTGAAAACTGGAGGCATGGAGGATGGTATTATACTGGGGATACATCCTGAATACTTCTGTACCTAGTGTGTGATCAGGTAGTCTGTTTATTAATACATCCAAAAAGGTAATAGTATTCAAATCATAATGTACAGTGAACTGTAAACCCCATATAGTGTTGTTCAAATAGGATATAAAATTAATTAGTTGATATTCCTCACCCTTCCACACCATCCAACAATCGTCCAGATAACGTCTCCAGATGTCAATATGTTCAAGAAAAACATTGTTTTGGCAATCATAAACAATATATTTTTCAACATAGGCCATAAATAAATCCGCATATATCAGGGCAAATGATGCCCCCATTGCTGAACAATTTTAGGAAGAACCAATGAGCTTTGAGATGGGTATATTTAAACAACAATGATTGATTTACTTGTTTCACACTGAGGAAGGCTGTGATATTGTCCAACTGAAACCGGTCTGTTTTTTGTTGTTTATTTATTAATAAAAGTTTTTCAGGTCACAGTATGCTGGCTCTATCTTTTTGGGTATGTAGGACATGCCAACGCATTTTCTTCCTGCTCATTCTCAGACATCTCTTTGCCATTCTGTTTCCCTTATTATTTTCAGCCCAGTCTTCAAAGTCTTTTTGCAAGTCTTTCATTTCCCTTCTCCCCATATACATTGGTATTTTCCTTCAGCCTTGAAAGAGGTATTGGTAATACAATCTCTCAAGAAACAATCATTACATCCTAAGGACTTGAATAACTTATTGCCCCATCTCTAACCTCACATTTCATGGGAAGGTCAATGAGAAAGTTGCTTTTAAGTGGCTTGAGAACTAAATTAAAGACACTGAATTTGTGGATCCTTTCCAGTCAGGGTTTCACACTCACCATAGCAGCAAAACAGCTCTCATTAGAGTTGTTCCTGATCTCTCGATGGCAAGTGACCAGTGGCATTATGCAGTGTTTGTCTTCCTGAACCTTTCTCCAGCATTTGAAACAGTGGACTATGGCAACCTTAAAAAAGAGTGACTTTGATCTTACTGGGGGATTTCTGCTATGGTTTTTGGCCAGTTTACCTCTTTCTTGTCTAACTGTACATACAGAGACTGCTCAGAACTCAGTCCATCATCTAACTGCAATCTTGACTGCACAATTCCACAGGGTTCTGTTCTGGGCTCTTTACTGGTCAGTTTGCACATGCTTCATCTTGGATACTTAAGGGGAAAGGGTTCTAGCATGCCACAATTATGCAGATGATATTCAGATTTATTTCTCCTTTCCCCAAAAAGACATGGCCTGCATCTTATTCCTGGCTGATGACCAAAAAGCCATTCATACCTGGCTTACTAATAACTGACTAAAATTAAGCGGCTCTGGTGGCGTATAGGGGTAAAGCCCCAACTACGGTCCAACTGACCTGGACTGGATTAGTGGCTCAGGCCACTGACAGAGTGGCAGGGAAGGGATGGGTGCACCTATGCTATGTGGGAGGGTGCTTGACAATATACTCCCAAAGAGGAAGAGTGGTCTAAAGAAGGGAGCTGCCTTTGGTCAAAATCAACAAGTGTGGGGTTGGGAAAAGGGAATGAATAGGACATAAATAAAAAAAATCCCCCTGAACAGAAGCACAGACAAGACAACCCCCAAGATGTTCTTAGAATCCACAACTGGAAAGTCCAGGGGTGAGGGTAGGAGAATACCTGATAGAGCAGACATGGACGTGGGGCACTGGTGACTGGGCTGTTAATGATGAGCTCCAAGACGACCACAAAAGTTAAAAATTAAAAAAAAATTGATCACCATTAATACTGAGTCCCTGGCTTTTCACGCACCTCAGATTATTTTGCTATACCACTGACCATAAATTGGAATTTGTTAGTAAGGTGAAGAAACTTGGTATTATTGACTCTTGGCTTATATTTTGGGACTAGGTCTCGGCTGTAGTAAAGTTATTTGTTTCCATCAGGTCCCTATTAAATTATTGAAAAGACTGTTCAGCAAACGGCATTTTTGGTGCTCTTACATTGAACATGCCGTTCACCGAACTGTTCATAGTGAGATCGTGATACAGGGAGGATCTGAAAATTTATCCTTTCCTCACTGTAGTGTGATCTCGGAGTTGGTATATATAATTAGCATGAGGCATGGGAGGGGGGGGGCACAGCTCCCCACAAGAGCAGAAATCGATAAATGGCGTTTTCGATGAAATGCCATTCGTTCACGGGAGCTTTCGATAATTTAATATAGACCATTTCCATCACAGAAACGTCTCCAAGATTACACACCTAATTTTACAAATGATTTCAATTGTTGTTCATGCCCTGTACCTGGAACTTCTGAATAGTGATCTTGGCCAGTTACAGCTCGTGCAAAAAATGTGCAGCCAGGTTACTAACTGGTACATCTCATTGCAAACATATTACTTCTGCCTTGCGTGGTCTGTCCTGGCTTCCTGTCTGGTTTAGGATCATCTTCAAGATTCTGGTATTAGTATATTTGGTCCCCGTTACCTGAATAATCTCACTGAGCACTACTGCACCCCCATGGAATTTATACTCCGTGTACGAGGCTGAAAGCAGTTCTACAGGATGATCTTGTTAATTCAACTTTTTGATCTTTTTACTGTCAGGTCCTGTACCTCAGTAGCTTTGTGAATGTTCCTCCCTGGCCAGTTGCAGTTGGCCTTAAAAAGCATCTTTATTCAATATAACTTTTGAGTTTCTGTAATATTCTATGTTGTTATGTATTTAAGTTTTGTTTTATATGTTTTATGTCTTTTCTTACTTGTAATGGTGGTGTTTAAAGCACCTGAAATCTGAACTTGAACTTTAGTATATGAAATGGCACTGGACCAACCATTAGCCTCACTGCATTTCTTCACCCTAACCTGGTATACATTTACCCCCTCACTAACATCTAATTTTTCTCTTCATCCTTCAGAGGTTCCCCCTGTTGTGGCTCATAGATAGATAGATATAGAGATAAATGAACACAGATATATGGGTCTACTTCAGAATAGCGAAATTCCAAAACACCAAAGACGAAAACGCCGAGATGAAAATCATTAAAGTTAAAATGCTGAACCGCGTAAGAATTTCCAGGGCAAGTAAACACTTGTCTAGAATAGGGAATCATGCCCTTTCCCCCACTATAGTGCGATCCAAGAGCTGGTATATATATATATATATATATATATATATATATATATATATATATATATAGTTGGGGGGGGTGTTGGGGTACAGGCCCCTACCTAGGTGGGTTTTAGATAGTGGGGTGTGTTTTATTGTGGTGCTGCGCAAGTGTTTAATTGCCCTGGGAATACACAGTTTGACATTTTTACTTTTGTGATTCTCATCTCGGCATTTTGGTTTTTGGAGTTTTGGAATTTCGATATTATGAAGCAGATACATATACATATACATACATATATGATACATATATACATATATTAGATAACCTCTTTGTATTTTGAGTACGTTTCTTTCAGGATTTCCTGTTCGCCTCCTCCTTCCTTATCCTTATCAGTAGTCTTCTTATTACATTCTAACCTTGCTGCATCGTTAAAGCTTTCCAGTACTGGTAGCTCTTCCTATAGCACTGTTTCTATGTCTGCAAGGAGCAGTATGCAGGTATCGGCTAAGAGTAGGAAGTTAAATATCATTCCCCTCTTCTTCTCCAAAAGCAGTACTTCATGCTTTATCTGTAATGTCACTTCTTCAGTTACTAATGTGAAAAGCCCTGGAAACAGAGGAAACCGTTGCCTTGCATCCCTTCTGAATCCATCTGATTTCTGATAATCCCCAGTTTAGAATCACTTCTACTTCTGTTTTACTGTATCTTGCCTTCATCCTCCTCACACATTTTCTCTTACTCTTCTGTTCTCCAGGGCTTACACAGAAGATTCCAACTGGCTGAGATAAATGCTTTTAGTAGGTCAAAGGAGACTCCTCGTCCTTGTTTCTCCATAGCATGAGGACTACTAACACCCATCAATTACCCTCCACTTATCTGCCCTTTATAAATTTGTTCTGCCCCTGCTGAATAGCATATGCTGTCTAGTCCCAAGGCTAACACTTTGGCCATAATCATAATGTCCATATAAATTAGGCATATAGGTTGATAGTTCACTGGAGCTCTTTGAGTTTCCCCTTTTCTTGGATACTAGTACTATGCTAACTTCTCATAGATTGATCATCCTTCTGTATATTAGCAAAGACCTGTTATATCCTCTTTTCTCTGCATTTAAAGTTTTCTAGGGGAAACCTGCCTCTGTTCCTGCATTTTCTCCTATACCTTGAATGCTGCCTTCTTGACTTCTTCCCTAGTAGTATCAGTCTGCAAACAATTTCTCTGCTTTGTCCTCAACTGATACCCCTTCTCTCATGTCCTTCCATGTGGTCAGCATTATTGTGCCCTGTCCTGTATACAACTCCTAGTAATACTTCTTTAGCACTTCCCTAATCCATCTGCCCTCTCTTTTAACCCATCCTTTCAGACCCTTGCCACTTCTCCTTTACCTTTCTTGTTTATATTTTATATGTATATGCATACACACACACACACACATATATATATATATATATATATATATATATATATATATATATATATATATATATACGCACACACAGACACACACACACGTATATACGTATACATATATATATTTATTTATATTTAAACTAGAAGTTTGACCACTGCCTCCACCCCTACATGCAAACAATCCAGTACTATATATTTACATCTGTAACCACCATGACTTTTGCCACCAGTTCTGTCTACAAAACTTGATCCTTTTTAATGTATCCCTTTTATCTACTTTCTGTATTTTTGATAATTGTGTCATTTCTCCTCACCTCCCCATTTCTAGTCATCCTTCTCTTTCCCTCACATCTGCTATCCTCCTCCTCCTCACTTCTGTCTTGACCCCACCCATTATTTCGTATTTAAGTCACTTCTATATTGCTCTTTTTGCTTTAATTTGTCTCTCCCCATTTATTTTTCCAGCAACTCCTTTTCTCTCTTCATATTTAGGTGGTCCACCTCTACTTTATTCCCCCTTTATTTTATCCTCGAATTCGGTCATCCTCGCAAAGATTTTGCCAGTGTAAGTTGGGGTTGGGGTCTGTAAAACTAAGCCCCTGGCAAAACTGGGGGATTACAAGTTGAAACATTTTTTCAAAACAAGCCACACAGTCGTAGAAGATTAGTAGTATTTTTTGAATGTCATGGACAGCTTCAAATTTCTTGAATTTTTGAAAAAGGTTATTTTGCGATCATTGACGTTAAAGATTTATTTTCAGTGATCCCACATGCCATAGAATTAGAATGGTTTTGGTAAGCTTTGTTGGGAGAGTCTAGTTTAACTCAGAATGATATTAGTACTGTTGTATGTTGTATGGAAATGGTTTTGAAAAGATAACCATGTCTATTTTGAAGGCAAACATTATAAGACAAATTCAGGGTGTTGCAATGGGGGCTGTCTTGGCCCAGTATTCGCAAACCTCAGGGAATATTATTACTACTTTACCAGTAAATAGTAGCATGAGGAAGTGTGGTTGCTGTTGCCACTGCCGGTCTATATTTTGATTCAAACAACAGTACAGTAGCCAATTACCCTGTGACTATAGCAGTCAGGGGTGTTGTTACCTCCTTAGTTGCTTACACTCCATGTCGTTCTGCACAGGAAAAACTGAACGTGCACTAAAAAAGTACAGCTGTTTAAGTAAACTTACCATAACAGTAGATGTTTTAATGATCACTGCTGTAGCAGTCTTAGCTATATGGGTTGTATCCTGCAAAGCATGTAACAGCCGGCAAGTCTCCAAAGCTTCAGGGCACTTTCCATGGGCCCAAACTGTCTGTCAGCTCGAGCTGAGGCAAATCAAAGACAAGTCTGAGTGCCAATCCCTTCACAGCTTTCCTGACAAGACAGCGAGGGAGGCTGAGCCCTGACTGGACAATGCTGGGAAGAACAATAAATAAATAAACCATACCCTGGCATACACAAACACACTAAAACAAGGGGAAGGGAGAGAGGGAGCAGCTCCTGCAACAGTAATCATTTGTACATCTACTGTTATGTTAAGTTTACTTAACACAACCATACTGTGGTCATCACATTGATCACTGTTACAGTAGCCTTAGCTATATGAGTAGATTCCCTAGCTTACTACATTTGGGAGATGAAAGGAGAAGAAGTCATAAGACCCTGAAGAATGGTCCTTGCAAAGCCTGATTTAGACCTAGAGAAGGAATAAAGCTTAAAATGCGTTTTAAACGTACGTACAGAGGACCAAGTTGCAGCTTCTATAATACTTCTAGAATCCAACCCTTTACAAAAAGCCACAGATGAAGCAAATGCCCTGGTACAGTGGGCCTTGATCCTGCCTGGAATAATTTTGTTGAGGTGAGTATAACAAGAGGCAATAGCCTTAGACAACCAATTGGAAATAGCCTGCTTTGACACAGGTTGTCCCCTCTTCTTATCTTCACAAGAAAAGGGAAACTGACCTGAAGATCTAAAATTTCAGCTAAGTTAAGATAGTACCCCAGTTGTCAGTGGACATCCAAGGTGTGGCGTATCCTTTCCCCATTGTTTTTAGATTCAGGAAAGAAAAGGAAGAGAGGGATAGTTTGGCTTAAAGTAAATTTAGGTATAACTTTAGTCATAAAAGAAAGATTAGTTCTTAAAGAAACCCAGTCTCTCTTCCTGTGGAAAATGAAATAAGGTTGACTTACCATAAGAGCTTGCAACTCCGATACCCTTCTTGCAGATGTCTGAGCAATCAATAAACCTGTTTTTCCATGTTAAGAACCTCAAGTCAGCCAGGTTAGCTAGTTCAGATGGAGTAAGTGTTAACTTTTCTTAACACAAAATTAAGATCTCAAAGAGGGTCCACCAGTTTTCTTGGGGGCCACTTATATAAAACACTTTCAAAAACATTTTGACATGAAAGTACTGAAAGAGGAGGAGTCATGGGAAGACGCTGAAATGGTAAATACACAAACTCGATACAGGTGTAAGAAAGGCCATAGGATAGTCACTTACACAGATATTGTAAAAACAGAGAACTAGTCCTGAATGTGTGCTGGTTATGGTGTTGGCAACAATCAAAAAAACTTTTCTATTTACTAAAATATGATTTTTAGTAGCAGGCTTTCTTGCCTCCATTAGCACCTGCTTCACATTAGCAGTAAACAGATGACTAAAGGGAAGTAACACCCTATAATCCAGGCAGTAAATTGAAGCTGATTGGTGTCAAGGTGTATCAGACATCTCTGTTCATATGCGAGTAGATCCAGTCTCTGAGGTAGCTTGTGGTAATTGCCCCTGGTCATTTCCAAAACAAGGGAGAACTACATTTGCCTGGGCTAGAACAGAATCCCTACAATGATCTTGGGGGATTCCTTCTGAATCTTCAGAAGTAACCTGGATATATTAGTACAGGAACATTCTCATCCAAGGAATAGAAAAGGCATGTGCCTTCCAGGCCTTCTTGCATGGAGTCCTGGAGCAGAATCTTGCCAGCTGATTGTTTAGATAGGAGGCAAAATGGTCTGCTTGAGAAACTCCCCACAGATAGATCAAAGATTGGAAGATCCCCTGATCTAGTTTCCATTCATGAGGGTCTGCCCTTGTCTGCCACACAGTTTTGATCTGATGGAAGGTAGAATGCCTGTACAGTGAGACTGTGCTGTGAAGCTATAAACCAAGCTAACATGTCTAGACTGCAGAGGGGATACGACCTGGACCCCCCCTTACTTTTTAATGTACCACACGACTGTGATATTGTCTGTAACAACTTGAAGAGGTCCCAGGTACCAAAGATGATTTACAGAGCTGAGTTTCTTGACAAGGGCAAGCATCTCTTTTATATTTATGTTCTTGCATCTGTCCTTGGTGCTCCCCACACCTTGCACTTTTATCCTTCCTGAAATTGATCTTCAAGCAAAGTCTGATCATCTGTGGAGACTGACTGCTTTGGAACAAGGACGGAAAAGGGGAGACCTGGATTTAATGAAATCTGTTGTCTGTACCAAGTGATTTCCCTTTGTACAAACCCCAGCACTGGGATCTGAAAAGACAAGGGTGTTGGTGCTGGGACCAAAGAGGTTTCAGATAGCACTGTATCTTTCTCATGTGGAGTCTTGCCAGGGGTATCATGAAAATCATAGAAACCATGAGACTCAAAATCCTGAGGTAAGCTCTTGTAGTGACCAAGGTCCAAATGGAAAACCCGAAAACTAGATAGACCTGTTTTTTTCCTGTTGAAAAAAGCAGCTCTTTGAACTGTGGTGTCAAGTCGACATTCCAGGAACATAATCCTGTGTAAAGAAGTCAAGAAAAACTTGAGTGTTCTCTTGGAAAATCAGACTGTGCAACAGATCTCACACCCAAGAGAGATTTCTGATCCTTTGAAAAAGACCATGCAAAGATAAGCAAGTCATCTAAATAAGGAAAAATGTGGCTACCCTGTAGCCTGCAATGAGCTGTAACAGGAGCTAGACACTTTGTGAACACTCTGGTACAACAGGCAGTCCAAGCGGTAAGGCAAACAAATGATAATGTGATCCAGACACACATTGCCTGATGTCTGGATGAATATGTGGTGATACGCATCCTTTAAATCTCCCATGTTGCAAGGAAACTTGAATGAGATGGGATAACAGGTTGTGAAGGGACATCATTTTGAACTTAGCACTATCACAAACAGGTTTAGGAAAGAAAAAGAAGATCCAAAACTGGCCTCCAAACATTTTCCTTCATTTTTGGTGCTAAAAACATCCTTGAATAAAAACCCCTTCCCACCTGGGAAAGGAGGAACAGGTTCTATCACTCCCTGTGACAGCATGTGATAAAGGACAGGTGGAAACAAGAGTCTGGACTGGAGGATGAGGAATTACCCCCCAAATTTTCCTCCCATTGCCATCTGTAACCTTGATGAATAATTTTCAGAACCCAATTGTCAGAAACTACCTGTTGCCAAAGAGAAACATGGCTGAATAGAATTCCTGGAAGAAAAAAAAAAGGACTGGCAGGGTGGGAGGGGGAAACAAAATCTCTTTTAACAGTCATTCTGACTTATTGAACTGTCTGAGTTTCCATAATTCTTCTTGGAACCCCCTTGCCATTTTTTCTTAAACATCTGTTTAACTGTATTTTGTTGAGGCTGATTATTTTGTTTCTTACTAAAACTGGATGAAGAATTAGAAAATCCCTTGGAAAAGGAAGGCTGAAAAATCTTATCTTTTTTATCACACATTTTGATCACCTCTGAGCAGAGGGGCCAAAAACTAAATCTCGGTCCAAAGAAAATTTAAAATCTCATTAAAAAAATCTTGCTTTTTCCCACTTTCTGAAAGTTAAGAAAGTTCAGTTACAGATTTGCTGTTCTGAACTGTTTGGAGGTTTCTAGAAGGCCAGTGCTTGCTTGGGCTAAAGGGAAGTCTCTGTGTTCACCAGTGGGAGTAGTTAACACTAAACAGCCTGCCTGTCCCTGGAGGAGTGGTTACTACCTAGAAGCTGTAGTTTTATTGGCCATTTTGGGTCAATTCTAAACTCCTTGATCTCTCTCTCTCTCTTAAAACCCGGCTGCCTCGTGGTTTTGGCGTCTTTTCAGGCTTGCTAGTTGTTGCTGAAGCACCTAGCAAGGGGAGAAAACACTGAGAGAAGAAAAGGAGCCACTTTTGTGATTTTAAGTATTTTCTTCTGATTTTTTTGTTAAGTTTTACTGCTTTGCCGCCTACTTTTTGGCATTTCCAGCTTGCTAAAGTTTATATCTGTAACAGTAACAGTACTTGGAACACATCTAGAGCCCGTTTACTGCATTTCCTGTGTTGCGCTTAATTTAAAATCGTTTTTTTTCTCTAAAAACTGCATTTTACCTGATTTTGGCCTAGCACTCAAGTGTGGGGTCATTTATTGCACTGTTGTGATTATTTTGCTGCTTGTGTATCTCTGCTTCCTTTAAACTACAACAAAAAGAAAAAAAAAATCTTGCTTTTTTCCCACTTTCTGAAAGTTAAGAAAGTTCAGTTACAGATTTGCTGTTCTGAACTGTTTGGAAGTTTCTAGAAGGCCAGTGCTTGCTTGGGCTAAAGGGAAGTTTCTGTGTTCACCAGTGGGAGTGGTTAACATTGAACAGCCTGCCTGTCCCTGGAGGAGTGGTTACTACCTAGAAGCTGTAGTTTTATTGGCCATTTTGGGTCAATTCTAAACTCCTTGATCTCTCTCTCTTAAAACCCTACAACTCTCTTTTTGAGCAGTTTTGCGCACTGAGCAGTGCCGGGCAGCGCCGCCTAAACAGGTTTAAACTATTCCAGGCTCCACAAAGTCTGCTCTTCACTTTTTCCCTTAGAACTGTTCAAACTCTCAAATTAATCACTCTATTCTCTTTCTAAAGCCCTGCACTTGCTCAGCTCTTATTAGGAAACACTAACTAACTAAAGCACTACACCCTCCTTGACTTCTCATAAGTATTAGGCTCCCGATTGGTCTTTCCTGATCAAGTGAAAAATCAGTTCCCTTCCCTAATCTGATCAGTGAAAAAACAAACAGTTCCCTATACTAATCTGGTATGTCCAGGGTCAGTTTCAAGGTTACTCTCCAGTCCAGCTGGTGAATCTGGGAATTTTGAGGCAATGTTACAATTGCCTTATGTACACAGACAACCCTCTCCTCCTTCCAACCAACTCTAATACATGTGAGAGATGCAGCTACACAGCCAAACTGGAGGCAGAGCTCTCTCAACCCAAGACTGGCACAGTCAGTCAGGAGGAAAAGGTAACCACCCACACCACAAATCCAGTCTCACACAGACATATTGCATCTGCATACCCAACACAAACACACAAAAACATACCCGGAGGCTCTAAATAAAAATCTGCCTAAACAGCAAAGACCTCCTAAGCAGATATCCAAGCAACAGCCACCCCTCAACAATACCCATGAATCACATATCTCACAAAATTAGTGTGCCTCACAGTCACAGCCCTTAAGGCCAAACAACACACCAAATACACTTGTTATAGGGGAGTCTATTGTCCGGCACACTGACGTCCCGCTCACCAGACTGAACAAAGAGAAGGTCACTGTAAGCTGCCTGTCGGGTGCCAGGATCCGCCACATAACGCAAGCACTCAGGTCACTCCAAAGCAAGTACAAGTATGACTCCGTCATTGTCCATGCTGGTGTGAATGACCTGAGACGTACCTCCCTGGATTACATGAAAAGAGACATAGATGAGCTCTCTGACCATGTAGCCCAGGCTGGTATGACCCTGACCTTGAGTAGCACCTTGCCCTCACCAAGAATGATGCCACAGTATAAAGACAAAATGATCAGTTTCAACATTTGGCTAAAGTATTGGTGTCATTCAAAGGGGATCCAGTGTCTGTCAGCCTGGGATGACATGCTCGACAAGCCACGTTGCTTTGCTAGGGACGGCTTGCACCTGTCACCCTTAGGCTTTCGTAAACTGGCCAAGGCTCTTGCCACCCCCATAGTGCCTTTTTTAAGCAAGGCTCAAAGGACAAACCCACCTCCATAGACAACCCAAGGATAAAAAAACTAAAGGTAATGCTACTCAATGCCAGAAGTCTAAACCTCAAGATGCACGCACTCGAGGCTCTCCTCAGTATGGAGAAAATCAATGTCTGTGCAGTAACAGAAACCTGGTTCAAGGCTCCTGAGAGCACCCCAGCACTACCAGGTTATAACTCATACCATGCATTTCGGCCCCAAAACTCGGACCGAAGCACAAAAGGAGGGGGAGTATCTATATTCATCAAAGATACCTACACCTCCAGGTTAGTGGCACTGCATGAAGCATCGGAAACCATCCATGTGCAACTAACAGCAGGCAAAACTGCCATTCAGTTTGTAGCCTACTACAGAGCACCCTCCCTATTACAGGAACCCCACTTGGCATTCCTGAGAACACTGGAGAATATGAAGGTCTATCCAAACACTATGTTATTGGGTGACTTCAACTAACCAAACATTGACTGGGAAAACTACTCAAGCCCGAACACCCTCGCCCAACGGTTCCTTGAATTTATAAACTTTAACGCAATGGAACAACTGGTCACCACTCCCACAAGAGGGAACAACATATTGGACCTGGTCATCACCAACATGGGGACTCTATGTTCCACACCAGAGGTAAACCCCTCATTGGTAAGATCAGACCATAAACAAATTTCCCTGGACATCCATATCCCATCCCCACCCCAGCCAAGGAAATCACTGTAAAGAATTTCTCAAAAGCCAACTTTGCACTTCTCAAGACTGAGGTGGAATCCTTAAAAGCCCCTGGGCCAGAGGATAATACAGCCCAATCTGCAGAATCCTTTACAAATGCATTCTATGAGCACCTGCAGGAATGCATGGATCATGCTATCCCAAATAAAACCAAGACTCACTCCTCCAAAAACAGGAGACCGGTCTGGTGGACCCCGGCCATAAATAAGCTATACAACAGAAGGAGGAAGCTACTACATGACAGAGCAAAATCCCAAAAAGGGAAGGCATCTCTGATCAGTATTAGCAAGAAACTTCAATCCCTCATAAAATCATCAAAGGCCAGTTTCAAAAGAAAAATTGCCCTAGACACTAAAGATAATCACAAGGCCTTCTTTAGTTATGTCAGGAACATGGGCGGAAACTCCCAGATATGCTCTGAATTGTTGCATGAGGGTACAAAATATACCGAACCTATAGACATAGCCAACATCCTGGCAGACAGATTCAGCGCAAACTTCTCCCCCCCCCTTCCCCCCCAAAGGAGCAAATGCCTATCCCAACTGAATGTAACCTCTCTGACATCACAGATGCACAGGTGAAAGCTGCCCTCTCCAAAGCAAAAAATACAGCATCTATGGGACCGGACGGTGTCCCAGGCTGTGTCTTACACGAGCTCCAAGAAGAACTGAACCCTCACATTAAGTCACTGTTCAAACTTAGCCTTACTACAGGATATGTACCCAAAGAATGGCGTACAGCTACAGGGGTCCCACTCCACAAAGGTGGTGCCACAACAGACCCCGGAAACTATCGCCCCATAAGCCTGACTAGTCTGGTCTGTAAAGCTATGGAGTGTATTATCATGGAACCCATAAACAAAGACATTGGGAGCCTCCAGACACTGGACCCTACCCAATTTGGCTTTGTTAAGGGCAGATCTTGCCTCTTAAACCTAGTTGATTTCTTTGAAACAGTTACCAATGCCACAGATGAGGGCAAGGTAGTCCACGCAGCCTACCTGGACTTTGCAAAAGCCTTTGACACAATACCCCACTCAGGCATCATAAATAAGCTTACCAGCTTAAATATCAACCCCTATATCACAAGATGGGTTGCAAACTGGCTCAGAGATAGAACCCACATGGTCAGAATCGCAGGTGCCATGTCCGAATCCAAACCAGTTACAAGTGGTGTCCCACAGGGCTCAGTTCTGGGACCTCTCTTGTTCGGTATATACTTCTCTGAGGTTCAGGCTAACACGGGGGGATTATGGCTGACAAAGTTCGCAGATGACTGCAAACTGGGGGCCATAATCGAATCTCCAGCTGACACAGGCATCCTCCAAAAGGGTCTCACAGAGACGGATGCTTGGTGCCAGAGCCACGGCCTCAAGCTAAATGCTAAAAAGTGCATAGTCATCCCCTTTGGGAAAAACAAGGTGCCCACAAATTACCACATAGGTGGTAATCCATTAAGTACGGAAGAAGTAATTAGAGATTTGGGGACCAACGTAGATAGTAATCTCTCCTTTGATAATCATGTTGCCAAAGTGGTTAGAAAAACCTTCTATATAGCCCACCTTATCACAAAAGGGTTCGCATCTAGATCAAGAGAGGTCATTGTGCCCCTCTACTTGTCACTCATCAGGCCCATAATTGAATACAATTCCCCTTTTGGGATGTACCTTACCCGACACCTGAAGCAACTGGAGAGACCCCAAAAGTACCTCACCAAGAGGATCATGGGCTACAAACAGATATCCTATGCAGCTCGACTAAAAAAACTCCAGCTCTACTCAGTTGCTTACCGCCTACTCAGAGGCGATCTATGCCTGATGTACAAAGCCATGTCAGACCCAGAATTAATGGACATGCCCCACCTCAAAAAATCCAAGTCCCTTAGAGCTACATGCTCCAGGGACCTAAACCTCAACACAAAAATAAATAGGACATGCTGGAGAGACAGATTCATTTCCCAGAAGCTCCCCTCACTCTGGAATAGAATCCCATTTCATGTTAGATATAGCCCCTCGCTGACCCTCTTCAAGCGAAATCTGGACGCGTGGATGGGAAATCGCAAATTCACCCCTGGGATCTCTTCTGTGTCCCTGCTAGACAGAGGCACAGTAAACTAATCTTAAAAGGGTACCTTCTGTGACCTACTTTACAGAGGCACAGTAGGCTAATCTAATAGGGAGGCAGAAGCCAAATACACTCTGGCTAGGCTTATACATGCCCTAGCGCAGATAGCCTAGTATCTACCTATGAACCTATTATCATTTTTTATCATCTAGGATGTTCTAAGAATACAGTCATGCAAACCTCCTCAAAACAGTACATGTGGCCATAGCCCTTGAAGAAGTATCAGAGTCATACACACTCTGTATACAATGAGCACTGACTTGAGCAATAGAAAAAATAAATTATTTAAAGCAATGTTTTCATTACAAGAAACTGCAAATAAAACAAGCATTCCTAGTACTTTCACAGTTAGTCAGAACAAACCTTAATATATGAGCCTAACAATTCAAAATTCTGAAACTCAAAAGTTTCAGAAAGATATACATTTTTCCCATACTTAATAATAATTTTCCAGTCCTTATCACAGAGGAAGTGCGACTGGAATGAACTAAATGACTACTAGCAGAAGGCGTACTAAAGCAATAACTGCTGGATCAGGTTTGGGAAGAGAGTGTATAAAAACTTAAGACTGAGGAACTTTATACATCTTATCTGCCTTTTTAGGGGCAGATGGCTGACTGTCAAGAAAAACTGCAGGCAGTAACACACATCCTTCAAAACTGACAGAACTGGAGGAACTGATTCAAGTTCTGGAAATTCCTTCTGTAATAGCTCATGGTATTTTCTGATGGACTGAGAAACCACAGTGTTCTCCTACTGAAAACACTGGCTCATTCTAGAAACAGTATCACAAAAAGAGAACCCCCCCCCCCACACACAAGGAGAGACAGAAACTGAGTTCACCTCTGAGTCTGAATCAGAAATCCGAGTAGAAAACCCTGTATCTCTCCCTTCATCCTCCTGTCCAGATTCAGATTTGTGAATCTCTTCAGAAAAAGAGGTGTCCCTCTTTCTTTCACCAGAAACAGCTTTACAAGAAGGATCAACAGACTGAATTAAACCCTGAGCCAGACTCAGTAAACTTCTCCTGTTTAAGGAAATTTGACGAGTAAACAAATACTTGGACAGGAAAACTGGGAACAAAAATGTTATTAATAGCAGCAGCTGCTTCCCCAGGGATGGACACAACATTATGGCAAAACAGGGAAGTCTCCCTGTTCCCTCTCCCAGGACTGACAAGAGTTGCTCTCCCTTCCCACTGAGGGGACCCAAACAGCTGCAAATGATATGGCTAACAGTGGTCCATAATGGCTATAGGTGCTACACCAGAGAGATATGGGGCAAAAGACAAGTGGTCTGAGGTACAACTAATGGGCACAGCAGTAACCCACCTGCAGCGGAAGCAAGTTGCTAGCCTGCTGTGATGGCAAATGCCGTTTATTTATTAACTTTCTCTTTTTGTGGCTGGAAGGACTAACTGTGGGCCTGATAGAATGTTACATGGTCAAGTTGAAAAGGGTATCTTTTTTTCCCAGAGAAAACAAGAGGTAAGTCACTTTTTCAAAGAAAAACACATGAAAAGCACTTTAAAACATGTTGCCAGCTCCACAAAGTAAAATAAACACAATTTCTCCATAAAAAATGGTTTTCAGTTACTTTAAACAACTTTTAAACTGAGAGGGAAAAAAAGCTCACCTGTTTAAAAGTACAGGACAGTCTCATGACAGTCCGCTAAAAACACAAACTCCTAGCTTAAAATAACTTCCCTAAGAGGAAAGTGTTATTAATTATAGTAAGCAAAAAATATTAAATGGAAGTTTTTTTTTCCCCAAAGGGAACTTATGTGCCCAGCAAAGGAACAGCATAACCCGATCATCGAAAGCCACAGAGGAGAGAACTCTTCAGGCGCATAACCTTGTCTTTTAGTCAGCTCAGCTCGAGTTGCCATACAGTTTGGGCACTTAGTAGGTGCCCTGAAGCTTTGGAAGAAACTGATCGTTTGTTATATCCTTGGCAGGATATAACCCATATAGTTAAGGCTACTGAAGCAGTGATCAATATGATGAACATCAAGAATCTATAGGTATATGTGTGCCATAAACAAAGAAATATCAAACCAATGCATTAAGCAGACATGCGCAGGTTTATATGGATTTAAAAAAAATCTGTTTATTTTATTCTGGAAAAAGTACAGAGTTTTACCAGAAGTGGTCACTGGAAAATGCAACCTGAATACCATGCATTATACTGGCAAATTTTGTTGAATTTCACCCCCCTCCCCCACGGGTTTAAATGAAAAGAAATTATATTAATTATGCATTGGTATTTCACTCAGCAAAACGATAGCAGGTTTATACCAAAATACCTTTTTGTTTGGGTGTCCTGATGTTATTAAAACACTTGTTTTACTATTTATTTATGTATATGAATTTGTGCAGTTGTTGAAAATATACACATATGTTAAAAATCTCTCTATGCTCAAACACTTGTTTTACTATTTATTTATGTATATGAATTTGTGCAGTTGTTGAAAACATACATATATGTTAAAATCTCTCTCTAGTTATGCTCGATTACTGTTTGGACATTTTATTTTACTGTAAGGATGTTTTTACGTAACATGAGAGGAAATTAGTTGTTAGTTCTGATGAAGTTCCATGTTATACTGAAGAAATAAAAGCCCTTAACTAATTTCTGTTAATAAACTGTGGCTCCATATCCAAATTGGCATGCCCTGTTTGTTTTCAGAATTTTTGCCCATTTAATTGACTTTCTGGTTACAACTCCTGTCTTGATATCCTTGCCTCCTCTTGCCCTTCTCCTGTCTCACAGTTCTGTTTTACCAAATTGCCTTCTGCTTTCCTGTACATGAGATCACACCATGGTAATTTTTCCTCCATAACCTTTTCTACAGCTGGATCTGCTTTGGCGTCTACTCTGATGTCCCACAGTGCGTACCCCCCCATACTATCAGTCTCAGGCACTACTTCATCTCCATTAGCTGAAGCTAACTCAGTTGCTCTGCCTTCAGGGCACTGCTTTATGTGCCACACAGAGACATTTTTGTCTCATTACTGTTTTGTACATCTCATTTTCCAGCTTCTTTAGCATTCTTTTGTCACAACACACTCCTGCCATTTTGTGCCATGTGACTGCAGCCCCTCTGATTCTAGCTCTGACATCCTAATTCAGACATCCCTTCCACCTAACACTTCAGGGAGAGCAGGAATAACAGTTTTAAAAAAAAAACAAACAGCATCTGTGAAGATGATGCGGCAGATACGCATTTGAGGCAGTTATGGAAATAAGATTCATAAGGAAAGCTGGTGGTGGAATGCAGAAATTTTGGAAGCTAATAAAAGAAAGGAGTGCAGGAAGATATGGGAGATAGTATCCCTTCTTACTCTGGACTCCCTTTTTCTCATTGACTACAAAGAGGCTAAGAAAGTAGTCACAATGACAAAGAACAAGGCATCAAAGAAACTCTGCTCTGGAAAGTGAATCAGCAAATTGTGCAAACACGTTCTATCAGATTGCATTACAACTACAGAAGGATAAAGAAGATAAACAGACACCATTAACAATCTGCCAACAAGTTCAGAAGTCATCCAGAGGAGATGGAAGGAGTACTTCAAGACACTTCTGAAAACAAAATACAGACATGGTATGGTCACTTCCACACGCTATAACAAAAGAAGGAGAACCTACTCTACTTGAACTATAAAGGAAAATTAAGTCAGGGAATGCGGCAGGCTCAGATGAAATCACATGGTGACAGCTGATATTATCAATATATTAGGTGCATTAAATGGCTCCTGAGGGGACTTTCTGCAGTATGGAGAGAGAGAGGGTGTGGACATATCTGAAATGACTGGAGAATAAGTATTCTAGTGCCAATGTTCAAGATTCATGAGAGTATTAAACACATAATTCATGTCCCTGTTTTTTTCTTCTTTCTTAAACACAAATATGATTCATTAGCACAAGTGAACGAGGAAGGAAAACTGCCAACCTGTTGTTTTCCTCAATAAGCAGCCTTTCATTTAAAGACCATACTTTTCAGCACAGTGCACTTGCCATTTGCATACAGTATGTGTGTTGGGCATCAAGTTTGGTCACCTTTTCATTATTACTACACAGCAAACTATGTGGCCACACAGAAGAAAAGGCAGTAACTGCTGGGAGGGAGAATCTAACTGTGACATGAGCCATCAGCATTGTAAGAAATGTAGTTTAGTATTTTCATATCTGATATGCAGCCTACAGCTGCAGTTATGAATGAGTCATGACAATAAAATGCTTCACACTGCCAACAATCTTTTTAAAATTCCTCACAATCCGCACTTCACCTTTAAACTATAAGCAACAAACAAAATACAATTTTTACCTCAACAGTCAGTTAATGTGTTTAACCCAGGTAACAAAAGCTTGATGAATGACAAACAGACTTAAGTCTGTAGCCCCTTTTCTAATTAATAGGTTCATAGGTTCATACTAGGCTATCTGCCCTAGGGCATTTATAAACCTAGCCAGAGTGTGTTTGGCTTTCGCCACCCATTTTAAATTAATTTTGCTATGCCCTTTTTCGAGGTTAGTATACTGTGCCTCTGTTTAACAGTGACACAGAAGTGATACCCGGGGTAAACCTACTATCTGAGCCAGAGTCTTGAGGGAGCCACAGACCCTGAACCCTGAGGAGGCAACAGGAGGTACCCCACTCCCTTTCTGTAAAGAGCTCCTGAGTTGGAACTGGAGTTTTGAAAAGAAGCCCCAGGTTTAATGAAAGTTGATGAATTCATCACTGAAGCTTGAGTTTGAGACAGAAAAGGAAAGGTACCGGGATGAGACAGAGAAGGAAAGGTACAGGAAAGTCCAAGGGGTTGCAATGTTGAAGTTGCACTGACTTGAGGTACCACTGAAGCTTCCTCATTTGGAGCATGGCAAAAGGAAGCATGGGAATGGTGGAAGTCATGAACTTGAGAAATTCCCTGGCCATGGCAGATGCCAAAGGAAGAAGGGACTGGAAAAAGGCAATTGGAGACAGAGCCTTGGGGGTAGGCAGAGACTGTCCAAAGTCTGCAGCAGAGGAAAATATGATCCTGGGAAGACATAAGAACTGATTTTTGGAAGTTTACGGTGAACACCAGACTCTGTAACAAGGAGGTAGGAAACTTGAGAGCCTGAAGCAACGTGCTGAGGGAAGAAGCCTGAATAAACAGATTGTCTAAGATAGGGAAAGACTGAATTCCTTGAATTCTGCAAAATGCAATGATAGGAGTGAGGCATCTGGTGAATACCCTTGGTGCAGCAGAGAGGCCAAAGGGCAAAGCGGAGAACTGAAAATGCAAGCCAGAGAGAGAAACATACACATTTTCTGAAAACAGGGTGGATGGGGATGTGAAGGTATGCACCCTTAAGATCCGCATGTACCAGAAAAGCCTGGGTTAGAAAAAAATAATGTATGCAGAGATAACATCCAAAAGGAAGGAATCTTGAGAAACATGTTCAGCTGGGAAAGATCCAGAATTGGTCTCCAAGTGCCCTCCTTTCATGGGACCAGAAACATTCTAGAATAAAAATCCCTTCCCCACTTGGACAGGAGGCATAGCTTGAATGGTGCCCTGAGCCAAAAGAGAGAGAAGACCCTCTGGGAAATGAACTCAAGTGTTCTGAAGCCAATTTGGAAGAAACAAGGAAAGATGGAGGGACAGGGGAACCTGACCAAGGGAAAACGGAAGCAAATAGAATCAGGCTTACCCTGGAAAGCAGGTTTCTGGGATGACAGGAATCTGAGTAGATTTAGCAGGAGGAACATGTCTAGAACCCTTCCTGCCATTAGGATGGTGAGATTGTGAAGAAATGCAGATTTTGAGGAATAATTCTTCTGAAATTTGGGAATAGGAGAAATAAAAATGTTTCAGCTTCAGCAAAGCTTTGCCTGTCTCCTGCAAGGACTTAAAAAGCTCAGCAGCAGCAATAGAACCAAAAAGGTTTTTATTATCCAAAGGAGCACCCAAAAGTTTGGCCTTAATGTCAGCAGGCAAGGTCTAAAGTCAAAGCCAAGAATAATGACTCATAACTGAACCAAAAGCAGCAGCACTGGAACAGGCATCAGCTGCATCATGGCTGCATCTGACTGAGTGGCAAGCAACATGAGATGCAGAGTCCAGCAGGGAAACAGCTGAAGCCTTCCCCTCAGAGTCAGGAAGGTCAGAAACCACCTTAGAAACCTGAGAAAGAAATGCCACAACATAACTGGTCATGTGAGTCTGGTAGTTGGTGACCCTGAAGGATAAAGTGGCAGCAGTGTAAACTTTCTTGCCCAGCCTTTCCATAGCCCTACTATCCCCATCAGCTGGGATGGCTTGTCAGAGGTGACTGACACTACAGAAGGGTCAGCAGAAGGGTGTTTATAAAGAAATTTGCACTCCTGAGACACTTTATAGAATCTCTCTGGCTTCTTAGGTGCAGTAGGCTGACAGTTGGGGACTACAGATGCTGCCAAAAAAGCAGCCGGAACAGGAGGAACAGCAGAAGATTTAGGAGACTCCATGTGTAGGAGCTCATAATATCTTTTTTGAATCTCAGAGACTTGAGAACAATCCAATACCAATTTTTTTACTCCATAATACTGGGGTATCCCCAAAGGGAAGCTCTTCCAAAGGGGAATCTGGACTGATGGAGTCCTCCTCCTCTGAACCACAGTCCAAGGGGAATGGAATTTGGGAAGAGTAACCCAAAGGTTCATCCCAGAGTCTAGTTCCTCACCCAAGGAATCAAATTCCCTAGGCCTCTTGAGTAGAGTGGAAGACCAGGCAAGAGGCTTCAAAGCCATCAAAGCATTAAATAAACCAACAGATGAAATCCTGACATACATGTGAGGGATCCTTAATGAAAGGGGGAAACATGCTTTGCTTTTCTATTTCTGTGGAACGTCTGCTTGAAATATCCTCGGACGGTCAGATCCCAGTAACTCAATAATAGTTGTAGGAATATCTTCCCTAATTAAGCTATAAAGAGTTCCCCTCAGTCCTTCAGAGATCATCAGCCGAGGTTGCCTCCTCAATGTTTAAAAAGCCTCCGAGGAAGTGTGAGAAGCCAGATCCATGCTAGCTTCTGGTGGGGGGTCATGGCAGAGGAATCTGAAGGAACCACCAGACACTGCTCTGTATTTTCACAAACCTTGACAGAGATATCCGGGTGACGCTGAACAGCAGCCTTATCAGACCTAACTTTTTTGGACTTCTTCTTGGTAGACTGCTGGCCCTTGGAAAAGGAACATTCTGCCATAGCACCCTGAGCCAACAAGTTAAGATGTTATTTCTCCAGTCAGATGGACAAGGAAGAGAGGACTACCAAGGGTCTTAGGCACAAACGCCTTGCAAATAGAGCACCATGTACGACTGTGGGAAGTACCTAAACAAAACAGATACTGGTTGTGACAGTTTGTATGGGGAATCTGCCTCCCACACTGACATTTTCCCTTTTTGGATGAAATGAATGCGGTAAAAACAAGAAAAGAAAAACCTCCAATGGGGCACTTATTTGAAAACATGGTTTGTAACCAGCACAGTAGAAGAGCGCTCAGACAGGTGGCAAAGAAGTTCTGAGTGTGTTCGTGTATGTGCATCTTTTGTTTGTGTATGTGCATCTTCTGTTCATCACTTTTACATCTTACATCTTGTGCGGGGAGCATACATGTGATGTATGACGCCTGTAAGAACTAAAGGCTTTGGTATACTGGTCAGACGTTGGGCTATCCTTGGCAGGAGATTCCTTAGGTAATTAATAGTGCAATAGTGATACGGAAGGACATCATTTATATCAACTTGTTAATACAGCCATTCGGTAACAAAAATGATTCAAGTAACAGGGAGAAAAATTCATATTCAGCCAAACACAGCCTTCACATAATGTATCTAACCAGCTTAGATTCCAGTATTATGCAATTCTATTCAAACACCAACAGTCCCCTTCATTCGCTATCCACTTTAGTTATGTAGTGACACTCAGTATATTATGTAGTGACACTCAGTATAATAAAAAAATCAAGCACATATTTGGGAACAAAATTCACCTCTTTCTTCTAGGACTGTTCAAAAGATAAAATACCCTTTACATCTTGCCATTTCATAATCCTCTCGACTCTGGGTCCAGATGCAATTTGACTCATTTTACAGCACCCCACGGAAAACTGCTCATTAGTTTACAACACCCACCATAGCTCAATTTCCTCATTTTGAGGGCTTCCAATGCTGTCCCAATCAAGTCAAATATTAAAACAATACTAATGGCTCTGTTTAAAGTCTATGTTGGTTCACAAGCAAACTAGTATAATGCATTATATATTTGTTTAATGACATTAGTATTTTTAGAAGATCCTTCAACAATGTCATATAACAAAACCTCAGACTTTGTGTCAGTAAATATTCAATACCTTTTCTATGTACTAATTTGGACTGGCAGTGCCCTCGAAAATATGTTTTTAAATTCTAACTGCAGCCATGTAGGAGCTATGGAGCTATTGCCTTGCATAGTGTAAGAGCTGTACTTAAGTTAGAATTACGCTGTTATTGTGCCTTAAAACATAATGTCAAAACACTCGTCTCTGGTCCCAGTCATGGCTGAAAAGGATCTGCACAGCAGTTAACTCTCCAGATTAACAAATAATGTTATCAAGAAAGCCGTTAATGGTGGCCAAGGATGAACACAGGATAGCAGCAGATTTCTTCAGCTCCACCAATTTCATTACACTGACAGGAATTAATTACTTAAAAAATTAATTTTTGAAGTAATTTTCTTTCTAAATACGTTTGTTTTATATAGTTCTTGAACTATATCTAAAAAAGAAAGGAAATCTTAACAATATTCCTGTCAGAAATCACTGTGGAAATTTTCCTGTCAGTTTATCAGTCTGAAATGAGTTCCAGTAAGACAAATTCTCAAGACTCCAGCATCAAGAAAGAACTTCAGTCTCTGATAATTATAATCCAGCAACTTACTGATAAAATGGATAAAATGGATACTAAAATAGACACCTTCATAGAAAAAACTACAAAACAAATAGACCTGTTACATACAGACCTGCAACAACAGAAGATCCAGATGACAGGCATAGAAGAAGCTGTGAATGACATGGAAAATAGAATCCAAGAAGAGGAAATCAACATTGAGTTTCTGCTGAAACAAAATACACATTTACAAACAAAGCTGGATGACCTGGAAAATAGATCTAGGCGCAATAACATTTGGATTTTTGGACTGCCAGAAAATATTGAAGGTAACAATATTACTTCTTTTTTAACAACTTGGCTCCCTAAAACTTTAGACTTAACAGAAGCATTCTCTTTTGGTATCGAAAGAGCACATAGATCTATAGTTAATACTAACTCTAACAAAAAATATCCTAGATCAGTTATAGTTAGATTTCTATCATCTTTTGATAAAGAGATGGTTCTTAAATCTGCTTGGGCTAAAGCTCCTGTTAAGATTAATGAGACAACTGTGCGTTTTGACAATGACTATTCTTCCATGGTAATAGCTAAAAGAAAAGTTTTTCTGCCACTAATAAGGGAGCTTAAAAGCACAGTTTAAAACATACCTTCTGTTTCCTGCCAAGCTTAAAATCTTCCTTCCTGATGGTCCTAAGGTTTTCGATGATTTAGACTCTGCTTTACTGTTTGTCAAAGAAAAAGGATTTTGGATAAAATAGAAGAAATGGAATGGGCTAGTTCTTCATTAAAGAGATTGGCAACTGAAGCTTTGTGGAAGACTTCAGAGAAGAAGAAGAGACTAAAAAACAAATGATTTGTTATATGTTTTTTTTCTCTCTCATCATTTTAGTTCATTATTAATCTTTTTGAATATAGTTCCTGCATTTCCAGAAAGCCACAAATATTTTGGAAAAGATTTAATCAAAGTTATTCTCTATGTGCAAAGAAATGTTTTGTTTCATAACCAGTCAAAATACCTGAAGATTTAATGGCAAGCTGTGATTCAATTTGTTTCTCTTTCTGAAAAGAAGTAGGGTTAGTAATTTGATACATTTTTTTATCTTTACCTTTCTTTTTCCTTCTCCTTTTATTATTTTCTTTGTTTAAACAATGACATTCTATTTAGATTATGTAGTGGGTAAAGGGTGGGGGAGGGCAGGGAGTGAACAGTAATGAAAATATCATTAATAGAATAATAACATATTTATTCCTTGTAAAAGTTTTTATAAGTTCTTCAAATGCTATTTCTAATTATACTTTCTTGATTATACTGCTTATGCTTGTTTGTAAATAATCTGTTATGCTTTAACTAATAATAATCAGAACTAAATAAGAGTAAATAATATGTTTTATTTTTAACTCTATTAATATAAACAGTAAGTAACATTCCATTGTATATACTTCTTACAGCTTTCTCTTACATTTTTTTATTTCTGCCTCACTCCCTTTTATTTTCTACTCTCTTTTTCTTTTCTTTATTAATATATAGAAATGCTTTTGATTGTGTGGGCACAGTGAATAATAGGATTTGTATGAAAATTGAGTTGGGAGAAGAATGTTGAGTTTTATTGCTTGTTGGTAATTTTGGGCTTAATTTCACTTACATAGAGGCTGTAATGATCTGTAGAATACATTGTGAAGGTTTTGTCATGTTTAAATGCATTTACACTGCTAAATGAATGTTTGTCACTAGTTTTTAATAAGTTTCCCGCCAAAATGTTAAGAGAGACAATCTGAGATGTGGGCTGTCTCATGCACAGTGTTCATGAGTTACTTCAGAAGCTTCAGATCACAGAATTCTCACAGAGAAACTGAAAGCAGTTAGTATAACCTTTGACATAGTTATCACACTGACACACCACAGATTCAGGAAAATCCTCTATTCATAAAATATGTCAGTTATAATGTTTTGTTTCATAACCAGTCAAAATATCTGAAGATTTAATGGCAAGCTGTGATTCAATTTGTTTCTCTTTCTGAAAAGAAGTAAGAGGCTGTAATGGTCTGTGGAATACATTGTGAAGGTTTTGTCATGTTTACATACATTTGCACTACTAAATGAATGTTTGTCACTAGTTTTTAATAAGTTTCCCACCAAAATGTTAAGAGAGACAATCTGAGATGTGGGCTGTCTCATGCACAGTGTCCATAAACTACTTCAAAAACTTCAACTCACAGAATTCTCACAGAGAAACTGAAAGCAGTTAGTATAACCTTTGACAAAGTTATCACACTGACACACCACAGATTCAGGAAAAATACTCTATTCATAAAATATGCCAGTTATAATGAGTCTAAATGATGTAGTTTCTTGTAGTAAGTAAATGTCTTATTTTAGAAGGCATAGAAAATGAAACATTTATTTAAATGTTTTTGAAAATTTACTTAACAGCAGCATAATAATCTGTGTTAAAAATTTGTGTTCCAAACATATACTTTACTATAACTCATTTAATTCATCTGATTGACAAGCATAAATAATCTTATAACTCTATTCTGGAAGAAATGTCATGTGATATATTTTAAAGCAATAGGTTAGCATGATTGTAAAATCTGGTTACTAAAATGTGTTTGCTGTGCATTATTTTGTATAAAGCAGACAGATTTATTCTAGGGACAGCAAGTAGGATAGTGCTCAACAAAGACACAACTCAGTGAGATCAGATATATATATATATATACTTTAGTAAATACTACTCTAAGTTGGAGTTTTCAACTCCAGGCTAGATGCAAGGTTTAATCCTTACATTATTTTCATTTGTTCATTGTTATATGTATATAGTTTTGACATCCACAATATATTTTGTACACTCATTGTCACTACAAACAAAATTGAATCCTATACAAAATCCCATAAGAGATTTAATAAATACAGCTATATTTAAAGGTACACCTAAAAGAGGAGATGTAACATTATTTATCTTGTTATTTATTTCGATCATAAGATTCTTGAGTTTTAAAAATGCCAAATGACATCTTTAAAAGGAATTTCTTTAAACATTAATGGATTGAATAATCCATGTAAAAGGGCAAGCCTAATAAGATACATTAATTTACACAAGGCCAATCTAGTCTTCCTGCAAGAAACCCATCTCTTGAAAAAAGATATTGATAAACTAGCCACTAATAAGTATACAGTATTGGTTAGTTCAGAGCACACTCAGAAAAAAGAGGAGTGGCTATTTTATGGAATAAAAGTATGCCCATTCCTAAAACCATTAAGTCTTATCAGGATGACAAAGGAATGTTTTGTATGGTTACAATACAAATTAATGGGAAGACTTACACTTTAATTAATGTATATTGGATACCTGGAATTGGTATTAATACAGTGAAACATCATATTGATAAGATCATATCATTCTCTATAGGGGATATTATTTTAGCTGGTGATTTTAATTGTATACTACATGAAAGTGATACTACCACTATAAGGAAAAGAAGAATTACATCTAATGCAAAACATTTAAATGATTTTGCTAATTCTTATCATTTGAATGATATTAATAATCAGATAGATTCAAAATCATTACCATACACCTTTTTTTCTAACAGATACAAAACTTATTCAAAAATAGATAGGGTCTTTATTTCTAACCAGATGGTAACAGATTTAATTAATTCCAAAATCTTTTCATGTCCTATATCTGATCATAACTCAATTGTTTTTGAATTCATGATAAAAAATACTCATAATGTTCAGATCAAAAGGATACCAGCATACTTAACTCAGCTAAAAGACTATAAAGAATATATACTTTCAGAAGTACAACATTTTCTAGACATAAATAATACTCCTCAAGTCTCCATTGTCTATGTTTGGGATGCCTTAAAATCATATCTATATGGACAAAGTATCAGATGGTATAATAATAAAAGGAAATCTTGGGATAAGGAATTGTTAGATATTCAACGTAAATTAGACTCTTATAAACATAATAATAAAGAAAATATTATGGACAAGAAAGTTATTGAAGAAATCAACAAACTAAATGAGAAATACAAAGAAATTTTAACTCATAAAGTTAAAATAACTTTAGAGAAATATAAGTTTTTGTCTTATTCAATAAGCCCCAAATACTTACATAGACTTAAAAATAAAACAAAAGATTGAATAAACAAAACCATATCAAAGAAATCTTTTCTCTAAGGAAAAAGAAGAATGTTTCTAGTATACCAGAAATACTGGATGAATTTAGAAATCACTTTCACAAGATTAACCATAACAACATTAACATGGAACCTAAAGATAAAATAAAGGAGTTTATAACCACAAACATGAATAAAAAGCTTAATAAACAACAGATTAAACTATTGGACAAGAGTATTTCATATACAGAAGTTATTACACAAATAAATAAGCTTAAATCAAACAAAGCACCGGGTAATGATGGTATTATACCAGAGATATATAAAATCCTTTCTAAAACTACATATTCATTAATACATAAGGTTTTTATTTTGGCCCAAACTGAGTTAATAACCCCCATCTTGGCAATATACATTTATTTCACCAATTTTAAAACCTAATAAAGATCCAACTAGATGTTCTTCATATCGACCCATCTCATTACTTAATGTTGATTATAAAATGTTTATGAGTATTTTTGATGATAGATTGAAGACAATCATCCCCGGCATTATAGATATAGATCAGACGGGCTTCATTGTAAATAGAAATACTTTTGATAATATAAGAAGAACTTTAACATTAATTGATTTTGCAAATAGGAAAAAGAAAGATTTAACACTTATTAGTCTTGATATAGGTTCAGCATTTGATTCAGTAAGTTGGGACTATCTGTTTACCTTACTGAAATGCACAAACTTCTCTGATGCATTTGTAAATTTAATTGAGCATTTATACAAAGGAACGCTGGCTTATATTAAGGTAGGAACATATGTATCACAAAAAATACCCATTCTTAAAGGTACAAAGCAAGGGTGTCCACTTTCTCCACTATTATTCACTTTAGTAATGGAGCCTTGGGATAATTTGATTAGAAAAAGTACTGGCATAGAGGGTTTTGAAATAGACGAAAATACAACATCAAAAATTCAACTTTTTGCAGATGATGTTCTAATTACATCAGCAGGATCTAATTCTTCTATGCAGTCTTTATTTGATAAAATGATGAATTTTAAAAGTATTTCTGGTTTAATATTCAATGAAGAAAAAACTAAAATACTACCTATATATACACGAAAAAATATTCTCATTAGTGATTTTACTAAATATGTACCCAATTCAGGTCAGATAACTTATTTAGGTATAATACTATCTAAAGATATTAAATCTATTATATATAATAACTATAATACCTGTTTTCTTAATATACAAAATCTTTTAATACCTGGAATAATATGTTTTTACTATGGAGGAGAGACTTACAATTATTAAAATGATAATATTCCCCAAGATTTTATACTTAATACAATCAATAATACTTTCACCTACAAAAATAATTATCAAGAAACTGAATACACTAATGTTAAATTTCTTATGGGCACCTAATAGACCTAGGATTGCATTAAAGAAACATACTAATAGCTGGTCTCAAGGGGTATTTCTTTTCCAGACTTTAATTTATATATTATCTCTTCTATTATAAAAGTTATTACTTTATTAATAGATCAGTCATATATCGCAAAATGGAAAGATTATTGGGAGCTAATTAGTATGCACTTCATGAAAATCTCCTTAACACATAAAAATATGATTGTAAATAACTCCATGTTGTGGTTGCTAAAGGAATTTTGTACTTCACCTATTACACCTAAACATATGGTTTGTTACCCATTAAATATTATTATTAGTTATCGTAACTTTATATTCATGCACCCTAAGTATAGGGAATGGAATTTTATTGTATTCCCTATAATGTATACTCAGGGTATGCTTATGTCATCTACTTCTGAAGGAGCTCATTTAGCTATAGATAATGATCTAAAGTACTGGTATCAGCTGATATCCGATAATAAAGTTAAAAATCTAGATTTCTTAAAACAAGAATTTGATCTAAGAGAAACTTGCTGGTTAGAGGTTCAGATCTTTAGACAACATCTCATTGATAGAATAGATCTAATGTCTATAACAGTTAAAGAATCTATTCCAAAACTGATTGATTACTTGATATTAAATTTACAGCATAAAGTTTCTGATAAAGGTAAACTTTCATATATACATAAAATTATCAGACAAGAAACTTTTTACAGTGTAGATTCATACCGGAATTATTTCACCTCTATTAATGGGGACCCACCAACTCAACAAGATAAACAATATATATTGGAATCTGCTTATAGAACTACATCTTCCATTGTCTGGAGACTTTATACATGGAAATTTTTACATAGATCTTTTATACACCTTTGATGATGAATAAAATAAATAATAAAGATAATCTATGTAAGAGATGTAATGTAGAAATTAATGCTGACTGGGCTCATATGTTTTATGACTGTATGAAGTTGAAAGAATACTGGAAGTCAATTAATGAATTTTTGCAGGCTCTTTTACAGATAATTTCATTATTTCTAAGTCTCTTATATTATTCAACACACCTGTACCTCAATGTGTTAAAAGATTAAGCTTCCCTTGTTATGGTCTATCCTAGCAGTGACCAGGAAAATAATAACTAGAAATTGGATTTCAGATACACCTCCTTCGTTCAATGAATTTAAAAATGTTATGAATATAATGTGCCATATGGAAATAAGCACAATTAGAATGAGAACAACTAGAAAAACATCATATTATATTGTATGGGATAATTTACAAAATTTGTTAAAAAAATTCTAATTTCAATAGCACGGTATTTTAGTTTAATTAATTGATCTGATTGTAGTGGATGTCTTTGTAAATACTTTAGTTGTTTTGTTGAATATTATAATAATACCTATTTTTAATTACTTGTATAAAATTGTTATGATATTTCTCTTATATGTTAAAACAATAAACCTGTTTTGAAAAAATGTGAAAAAAAAAAAGAAAGCCGTTAATATTTTTTCTGCAAAGGTATGATATGAACTATTCCCTGGAAATGACATACCTCACTCAAGTAACAACAGCTAAGTGGTGGTATTCTCAGCTGCAGCTCCTTATTGCCAGAAGTACTTTTTTGTGACCTATCTCTTTAATTCTCCATTCTCAAAAGTACACACACACACATTCTCTAACATGCACGTTCCCACAGGCATGAGAGAACACACCCTGCCCTTTCTACAGTTAATGCTTACCAGTAGCTTCACGCAGCAACAGGCACAAGGAACACACTCTCTCATGTCTCCTTCAAAGAAGAGAGCTTCCTCTCCATTAATCCTTTTATTTCCAAGCTGTACTATAGCACCCTGGATTATTAATAAAAGTGTGATCAGACAGTCTACCCACCTCATGAGGCAAGAAATAAACAAGGTCAAGTAAACTGCAGTATAGAAACAAACACCCTCTTTTTTCTTGAATATGTTTTGGGAGGAACATTCTGTAAACCTGTTTTTAACATGTGGCTAACTCTGTGCATACATAATAAATAATAAAATCTGCCTTCATAGCATAAAGGGCTACAACTCTGATTACAGCCCAGACAAGCTCGATTCATTTAGTGTCCTGCATGCCAGAGTAGCCAGTGAGGGACAGCGAGGAGTGAAGAAGTAATGTCTGCTAAACCCCTTCCAGCAAGCAGGAATGGAAGCATATTTTGGGGCACTGCTCTGCAAATGCATTGTCTATAAATATCTGCCACCTGCCACCTTGCAGCAGGAGCAGTTTGCCCCAATGTAAGACAAGGTTACCTGTGAGGATTATTCCCCTCATAGGGTTATGCCACTCGTCGAAAAGTGACTGACAGCCCCATGCTGTGAGCTCCATGCTCACAGAGGCATGTTTAAACATACAGCAAAAAAATCCAAATGACTGTATGACTACTGTGACAGAAGTGGTTCTGACCCAGTGGGGAATGATCAGGTAAAGATCACATGATCTAACACATGGTCTGCAGGTGCAGAAAATGCTTCCTTTCCAAACTACTCACCAACAATCCTCATCTCCACACATGACAGTGGTTCATGGAGTGCCCTAATAACAAGTTCCAAAAAGAATGACAGAAGAAAACCACCTTTTATTTTTAGAGTCTAGTGCTGCATATGTTTAATATAATGCAGTGAACTGCATTGTTCTAGGTCAAACCAGCAGTAAGATCATTATTTCTTTCACACATTCAGACATAAATGACCTTTTCATACATGGGCCAGGCTCTAACTGAATAACACAACAAAAGTACATCAAAAAGTGATCATTAGGACATAATTTTAATGTCAAGAGAAACCAGATACTTGAACACAGGCAACCTGTAGCAGCAGTCACATCTCAGGACACCCCAATCTCAAAACTGTTGGACCCTTATGCATTGCTGGTTTTGACAGCCACTACAGATAATAGCTGCTTGCCCCCTCGCCTGGTTGCTTGCTAAGCAGCTATAATTTTGTATCCCTAGGAAGTAACAAGAATTGCAGAAGGAGTTACTATGTTAACAAGTTTGGTTTTCACACAATGTGTACATGCAAGAATAACAATCTGCACTTGATCTGTGCAATGTTGATTATATCAGCAGCACAAAAATAACTAGTTTTAATAAAAGATCAAAACTGTTTGCCCTTTTGTTTTTCCTCAGAATCTGAATGTGTGTGTCAGAAGAGGCTCCTCCTTTGATTCAATATAGCCAGACATTTGCATTCCCTCACACACTGTAGTTGCATGCGTGTGAACCACTGAAAGAAAAAATGTTTGTAGTAACTGGCTAGCAGTCATACAGCAGCATTTACAAATGAAAGACAGACTTTTTTTGGTCTTCAGTTTTGACTTATTTTGAACACTCCCTATTGGTATTGTAACTGTTCATTTCAAACACCGAGGAAGGTGTTAACCAAACTGTTTCACAAACTGCAGCCAAATAAAAAAATATGCTGCATGCAGATTTATGTCAGTTATCACTAGTTCATTGCCATAATAACCTAATGTACCAGATTTGGCACAACACTATAAATTTAAAAATACTTTCAACTGGTAGGGGTCACCTGATGGCACAAAATCAGGGGGCAGCCAAAGTCATATCTAATATGATCTGCCAGTGGTCCTTGTGAGCAAACGTCAACAGACATAAACCCAACATTCACAAGTATATCACAGCATAACCAACATCCTAAATAGAAGGATGAAGGCCTGTCCTATGGACCAGGTGACAAGTTTGATTAGCAGGGAGAATGGGCATGACTGTCCTAGGTGATGGACTGTGCAGGCACAATCACCAGGTTGGGCATCAGGGAGGACCAAGGAGATGTGGTCATCCTTTGTTCCATGACAGACATACTCACAGCTGGCCACTCCTGATTTCCACATTCAGCCTCCCAAAACAAAGTCAACACATTGTTAGGGCTGAAGAAAATGCCATAGCATGGATTTTCTGCTCAATATCTGAGTGGTTTGGCTGGCTACAATCAACTGTATTAGAAGGTGAAGTCAAGTACAAACTTGCAGTTTTAAAGACAGTACTGCATTTTATTTTTCTATCTATTTAATTGTTTCACTGAAAATTGTGGTCTGTCTGTCCCTCTGCAGTTAGAGGGGGTTATTGCTGTTCTCACCTCTTTGTTATTCGTTATTTAACTCTTAGCCTAGAGGGTTTCTCTCTGCTTTAAGTGTTAGGCACATAGCTGGGAATTTATTTTCTGCTCAATATCCGAGTTGTTTGGTTGGCTACAATCAACTGTATTAGAAGCTGAAGTTAAGTATAAACTTGCAGTTTTAAAGAAAGTACTGTATTTTATTTTTCCGTCTACTTAATTCTTTAACTTAATTTTGCCTGATTGAGACATTTATTTGCCTGACTGAATTATTTTATATATTTTCTGGTATTGCTTTCTGTTCTCATCTGTCCTGAAACTGTTTTTCCCCCTCCCACCCTATTCTTGTGGTGTTATAGTTGGTGGCTTTGCAGTTGCCTGCCCATACTGTAAATTTGATCTAGGACACATCTCCCAGTCTAGTCTTCACTCTACTTAATACAGAGAGAACATTTGAGAAGGCCAACCCACTTCCTCTCTCCTTGCACTTTACTTAAAAATGCACTTTATTCATCTGCTTTTACTGTATTTGTGTTTCTTCCTACTTTATTAGCTTATTTTGCTTTTACCTCTTCTTAAAAGTACTCAACTGTATTTATTCTGCTGCATTTACTACTGCTTGGTAGTAGCCAGATTAAATTGTAACTGTTATTCTAAGCCTATTGGTTTAAGCACTTGGGCTTCAGGCCATTTGTTTTACATTAAGAAGGTTTGTGGTCTGCACTGTTGTGGCAGGACAGGTAGCTTACATCCTTCTAAGTTGGGAGTTGCTGATTGAAGGCTCAGTGTCTGTTATTCTAAAAGTGTATTAGTTCTGGTTTAAGCACTTGGGCTTCAGGCCAGTTGTTTTACATTAAGAAGGTTTGTGGTCTGCACTCTTGTGGGAGGAGAGGCTAGATTCTGCCCTTCTGAGCTGGGAATTTCTGGTTAAAGGCTTATTGTCCCTGCTTTATCTAAACTGTTTCTTTCTGAAATTGGTGCACCTTGTTTGCTGTAGCATAGACTATATTCCGGCCTGCTGAATCTAGCTTTGTTTTTATAACTTGAGCACTAATGCAAGCCATCTTTTTTGGAGAAGATTCCTCTGCACCCTAGTGGCAGGAGTGTGCAGTTATAACTTGTCTGATTGAAGAGTGCTGCAACAGTTAGTAGCCTGATTAAATTGCAACTGTTATTCTAAGCCTTTGGTTTAAACACTTAGGCTTCAGACCAGTTGTTTTACATTAAGAAGGTTTATGGTCTTCACTGTTGTGTCAGAACAGGTAGCTTGCATCCTTCTAAATTGGGAGTTGCTGATTGAAGGCTTAGTGTCCGTTATTCTAAAAGTGTATTAGTTCTGGTTTAAGCACGTGGGATTAGGGCCAGTTATTTACATTAAGAAGGTGTGGTCTGCACTCTTGTGGGAGGACAGGGTAGATTCTGCCCTTCTGAGCTGGGAGTTTCTGGTTAAAGGTTTATTGTGCCTGCTTATTTAAACTGTTTCTTTCAGAAATTGGTACGCCTTGTTTGCTGTAGCACAAGACTAGATTCAGTCCTGCTGAATCTAGCTTTGTTTGTATAACTTGAGCACTAATCCAGGCCATCTTTTTCTGGAGAAGGTTCCCCTGCTTGTCTGATCGAAGACTGCTGGAACAGGGCTAAATTTTTAGCCTTTTATTGGTTAATTTGTTTAAATCAGTCTGCTCATTTGCTACTGTTATATTAAAAAAAAAATACACTTTATGCATCGCCGCTTAGCTAGGGTTAAAATATTCCCGGTGCTATAAAGTCTGCTCTTCAAATTTTCCCTTAGAACTAGCCCAGTTTTTAGTTTTAGCACTCAAATCTGTTTCTCTGAGCTCAGCACTTGTTCAGAACTCATTGTAAGCACTAAATAAGCTACAAATAACTACAGCATTCTACTTTCCTCACTTGTCTAGAGGAAAAAAGTTTTTAGTACTTAATAAATAAGCACCTATCCAGGCATGTCTATGGGTCAGCTCCCGTTGTTTTCTCCTGTCACCCTGATGAATCTGGGCATCTTGGGGCAATGCAGCAATTGCCTCATGTACACAGATAACCCTCTCCTCCTACCACCCAACACTACAACCTGTGAGAGATGCACTTATATAGCCAAACTGGAAACAAAGCTCTCTTCACCTACGACTGGACTAGACAGTCAAGAGGAGAGGGTAAACACTTGCACCACACCACACTCATCACATAGCCCCTCAAAACCTACACCACCAAAACACACACATAGAAACACAAAACACACACCCACATTCACGGAGGCGCTCAATAAAAATCTGCCCAAGCAACAGAGACCTTCAAAGCAGAAATGCAAGCAACCTCCACCCCCCAACACAATCCAAATGACACATAGGTTCATACTAGGCTATCTGCCCTAGGGCATTTAAAAGCCTAGCCAGAGTCTGTTTGGCTTTCGGCACCCATTTTAAATTAATTTTGCTATGCCCTTTTTCGAGGTTAGTATACTGTGCCTCTGTCTAACAGTGACACAGAAGTGATACCCGGGGTAAACCTACCATCTCCCATCCACTCATCAAGATTCCTCTTGAAGAGAGTCAGTGAGGCACTCTGCCTAACCTGGACTGGGATTTTATTCCAGAGTGAAGGGAGCCTCTGGGTTATGAATCTGTCCCTCCAGCATGTCCTATTTATTTCAGTGCTGAGGTTCAAGTCTCTCGAGCACGTAGCTCGATGGGATTTGGATTTTCTGAGGTGCAGCATGTCCATTAATTCCGGGTTGGACATGGCTTTATAGCTCAGGCACAGATCGCCTCTGAGCAGGCGGTATGCCACTGAGTAGAGCTGGAGTTTCTTTAACCGGGCAGCATATGGCATCTGTTTGAGCCCTTTGATCCTCTTGGTGAAGTACTTTTGGGGTCTTTCCAGTTGCTGCAGGTGTCTGGTAAGGTACATCCCAAAAGGGGCATTGTACTCAATTATGGGCCTGATGAGGGATGAGTAAAGAGGCACGATGACCTCCCCTGATCTAGATGTGAATCCCTTCATGATTAGGTGGGCTATATAAAATGTTTTTCTAACCACTTTGACCACGTGGTTGTCAAATGAGAGATTGCTATCAACTTGGGTCCCCAGGTCCCTAATTACTTCTTCCGTACTTAATGGATTACCACCTATGTGGTAATTTGTGGGCACTTTGTTTTTGCCAAAGGGGATGACTATACACTTTTTGGCGTTTAGCTTGAGGCCATAGCTCTGGCACCAGTTGTCTGTTTCTTTGAGGCCCTTTTGTAGGATGCTTGTGTCAGCTGGAGAGTCTATTATGGCACCCAGTTTGCAGTCATCTGCGAACTTTGTCAGCCACAGTCTTTCCGTGTTTGCCTGTACCTCCGAGAAATATATACCAAACAAGAGAGGTCCCAGGACTGAGCCTTGTGGGATGCCACTTGTAACTGGTTTGGAGTCTGACATGGCTCCAACAATTCTAACCATGTGGGTTCTGTCCTTGAGCCAGTTTGCAACCCATCTAGTGACATAGGGGTTTATATTTAAGCTGGTGAGCTTATCTATAATGCCCGAGTGGGGTATTGTATCGAAGGCTTTTGCAAGGTCCAAGTAGGCTGTGTGGACCACCTTCCCCTCGTCAATGGCCTTGGTGACTGTTTCAAAGAAATCAACCAGGTTTAAGAGGCAGCATCTGCCCTTAAAAAAGCCGAACTGGGTAGGATCCAGTGTCTGTAGGTCCCCAATATCTTTATTTATGAGGTCCATGATGATCCTTTCCATAACTTTGCAGGCCAAGCTAGTCAAGCTTATGGGGCGATAGTTTCCGGGATCCGTTGAGGCACCACCTTTGTGGAGAGAGACCACTGTTGCTGTACGCCACTCTTTGGGTACATATCCTGTAGTAAGGCTGAGATTGAACAGTAGTTTTACGTTTGGGTTTAGTTCTCCTTGGAGTTCATGTAGGACGCAGCCCGGGACACCGTCTGGTCCCATTGATGCTGTGTTTTTTGCTTTGGAGAGGGTGGCTCTTACCTTAGCATCTGAGATGTCAGGGGGGCAGCACTCTGCTGGGATAGATATTTGCCCTTTTGGTGGGGAAGGGGGGGGGAGAGAAGCTTGCGCTGAACCTGTCAGCTAGGATGTTGGCAATGTCTGTGGGTTTGGTGTATTTTTGGTCATTTTGGACTAATTCTGAGCATATCTGGGAATTCCCACCCAGGTTCCTAACATAACTAAAGAAAGCCTTGTGATTATCCTTAGTGTCCTGTGCAATTTTTCTCTCGAAGCTGGCCTTAGACGATTTTATGAGTGCCCGTAGTTTTTTGCTAATACTGATCAGAGATGCCTTCCCTTTTTGGGATTTTGCTCTATCATGTAGTAGCTTCCTCATTCTAATGTATAGTTTGTTTATGGCTGGGGTCCACCAGACAGGATGCCTAACTTTGGAGGATTGGGTCTTGGTTTTATTTGGGATTGCATGATCCATGCATTCCTGAAGGTGTTCATAGAATGCGTTTATAAAGAATTCTGCGGTCTGGGCCGTATTTTCCACAGGCCCGGGGGCTTTGAAGGATTCCACCTCAGTTTTGAGGAGTGTGAATTTGCTTTAGAGAAGTTTTTCACTATGGTTTTTTGGGCAGGGGCTGGGGTCAGGATGTGAATATCTAGTGAGATTAGTTTATGGTCTGATATTACCAGTGAGGAATACACTTCTGGTCTGGAGCATAGAGTCCCCATGTTGGTGATGATCAGGTCCAGTATGTTTTCCCCTCTTGTGGGAGTGGCAACAAGTTGTTCCATAGCATTTGAGTTTATAAATTCTAGGAACCTTTGGGCTAGGGTGTTGGAGCTGGAGTAATGCTCCCAGTCTATGTTAGGGTAGTTGAAGTCACCCAATATAATGGTGTTTGGAGAGACCTTAATATTTTCCAGTGTTCTCAGGAAGGCCGAGTGGGGTTCCTGGGTTTGAGAGGCTGGTCTGTAGAAGCTATAAACTGGAAGGCAGTTTTACTCACTGTTAGTTGCACATGGATAGTCTCTGATGTTTCGTGCTGTGCCACCAACCTGGAGGTGTGGGTATCTTTGACGAATACTGATACTCCCCCTCCTTTTGTGGTTCGGTCCAAGTTTTGGGGCCGAAAAACATGGTATGAGGTATATCCTGGTAGTGCTGGGGTGCTCTCGGGAGCCTTGAACCAGGTTTCTGTTACTGCACAGATATCGATGTTCTCCATGCTAAGGAGAGTTTCGAGTGTGTGCATCTTGAGGTTTAGACTTCTGGCGTTGAGTAGCATTACTCTTAGTTTCTTATCCCTTGTGATACCTATGGAGGTGGGTTTGTCTTTTGAGCCTTGCCTAAAAAAGGCACTATGGTGGTGGCAAAAGCCTTTGCCAATATCCGAAAGCCCTGGGGAGACAGGTGCAAGCCGCCCCTAGCGAAGCATCATGGCTTGTCGAGCACGTCATCCCAGGCAGATAGGCATTGGATCCCCTTTGAATGACACCAATACTTAAGCCAATTGTTGAAATTGATCATCTTGTCTTCATATTGTGGCATCATTCTTGGTGAGGGTAAGATGCTACTCAAGGTCAGGGTCATACCGGCCTGGGCTACATGCTCAGAGAGCTCCTCTGTGTCTCTTTTCATGTAGTCCAGGGAGATACGTCTCAGGTCATTGCCCAGCATGGGCAATGACTGAGTCATATTTCTACTTGCCTTGGAGTGACCTGAGTGCTTGTGTTATGTGGCAGATCCTAGCGCCCGACAGGCAGCTCAGCATGACCTTCTCCTTGTTCAGCCTGGTGAGCGGGACGTCAGTGTGCCTGACGATAGAGTCACCTATTACAAGTATCAGGTATGTTGTTTAGCCTTAAGGGCTGTGACTGTTCGGCACACTGGCTTTGTGAGCTATGTGTTGCACGTGTTTCGTTTTGGGGTAGCGGTTGCTTGGGTGTCTGCTTTGGAGGTCTCTGCTGCTTAGGCAGATTTTTATTTAGAGCCTCCGAGTATGTTTTTGTGTGTTTATGTGTTTGGTTTGCTGTCGTGGTAGGTCTATGTGAGACTGGAATTGTAGTGAGTGTGATTTCCTTCTCCTTCTGACTGGTTACGCCAGTACTGAGTTGAGAGAGCTTAGCCTCCAGTTTGGCTATATGGTTGCATCTCTCACATGTGTTGGATTTTGTTGGGAGGAGAAGGGGGTTGTCTGTGTGCATGAGGCAGTTGTAACATTGCCTCAAGATTCCCAGATTCACCAGCTGGACCGGAGAGGAGATTGACAACTGACCTTTGGACATGCTAAAATAGTATTGGGAATTCCTTTATAATTGAAAAAAAGGGCCAATGGGGAACAAAGTACTCAAGGGGAGTTTGTGAGGGTGTAGTGCTTCTAATTTTTTAGTGCTGACTTATATAATTGCTTTAGTGAGCAAGTGCCAGGCTTTAGAGTGGGAATAGGGTGTTTATTATGAGAACTAGATCAGTTCTAAGGGAAAAAGTGAAGAGCAGACTTTGTGGAGCCAAGAATGGTTTAAACCCAATTAAGCAGCGCTGCCCGATGCTGCGCTATGCGCAAAATCGCGCAAAGCCACGCTAAAGCGGGTTTTATACAGGGGGACTTGAAAGAGCTAGAAATTGGCCCAAAACGGCCAATAGACTACCAGATTCTTGTGCTGGGAGCACTCCTCCAGGGATAGATAGGCTGCTCCAAGCTCCTCACTGCCACTGGTGAACAAAGAAGCCTCCCTTTATCCAAGAAAAGAAATGGGCAACACAGGAACTTTCCAAAAGTCCAGAATACAGCAAAGCCTGTATTTGGACTACTCTAGGTCAGGAAAGATGGGAAACAAGGATAATTTTTTTTGCAACAAACAGCAGGAAAATGCAATAAATATGTAACACAGGCTAGCGCACTTGAGTGTGTAGCCTCAACAGGTAAAAGCAACAAACAGGACAAACTTTAAAAGTGCAGGTGCAAAAACAACTTTAAACAGTTTAAAACAGTTCAAGAAGCAGAAATACTTGCAATTTAGCTAGATCGGACAGTCGCCCAGGTAATAGCAGGAAAACAAACACTTTTATCAGGTTAGAAGTCACTCTTTTAGACTCTCTGCTGCTAGCACCACTCTGCAGGACCACAAGGATCTTGGCTGAGTAGTAACAAGCGCCAAAGTGGGTTTTATACAGGGGGACTTGAAAGAGCTAAAAATTGGCCCAAAACGGCCAACAGACTACCAGATTATTGTGCTGGGAACATTCCTCCAGGGATAGATATGCTGCTCCAAGCTCCCCACTGCCACTGGTGAACAAAGAAGCCTCCCTTTATCCAAGAAAGGAAATGGGCAACACATGAACTTTCCAAAAGTCCAGAATACAGCAAAGCCTGTATTTGGACTACTCTAGGTCAGGAAAAATGGGAAACAAGGATATTTTTTTTTCTTTTTGCAACAAACAGACTACCAGATTCTTGTGCTGGGAACACTCCTCCAGGGAAAGATAGGCTGCTCCAAGCTCCCCACTGCCAGTGGTGAACAAAGAAGCCTCCCTTTATCCAAGAAAGGAAATGTGCAACCCAGGAACTACCAGATTCTTGTGCTGGGAACACTCCTCCAGGGATAGATAGCCTGCTCCAAGCTCCCCACTGCCACTGGTGAACAAAGAAGCCTCCCTTTATCCAAGAAAGGAAAAGTTTGGCTACATAAGTGCATCTCTCACAGGTTGTAGTGTTGGGTGGTAGGAGGAGAGGGTTGTCTGTGTACATAAGGCAATTGCTGCATTGCCCCAAGATGCCCAGATTCATCAGGTAGACAGGAGAAAACACTGGGAGCTGACCCATAGACAAGCCTGGATAAGTGCTTATTTATTAAGTACTAAAAACTGTTTTCCTCTAGACAAGTGAGGAAAGTAGAGTGCTGTAGCCCACAAACTCGTTGTGCCACCCAACCACAGCCCATAAGGCATAACAACATACCCAACTCTCTAGTCACAGGTGACTCTATAGTCAGGCACACTGATGTTCCACTCACCAGGCTAAACAAGGAGAAAGTTACTGTCAACTGCCTGTCGGGTGCCAGGATCCACCACATAATGCATGCACTCAGGTCACTCCACAACAAGTACAAATATGACTTTTGTCATTGTCCATGTTGGTGTGAATGGCCTGAGACGTACCTCCCTGGACTACATGAAAAGAGACATGGAGGAGCTCTCCAATCTTGTGGCCCAGGCAGGTATAACACTAGCCCTAAGTAGCATCCTGCCATCACCCAGAATGATACCACAGTACAAGGACAAAATGACTGACTTCAACAATTGGCTAAGCTTCTGGTGTCATTCTAAGGGGATCCAGTATCTGTCTGCCTGGGATGACATGATCAACAGACCACGATGATTTGCCAGAGATGGCCTGCACCTGTCGCCCTTGGGATTCCGGATACTGGCTAAGGCTCTTGCCACCCCTATAGTGCCTTTTTTAGGCAAGGTTCAAATGACAAATTCACCACCGTAACAGATACAAGCAAGCAAAATCTGAGGATAATGCTACTCAATGCTAGAAGTCTAAACCTCAAAATGCACTCTCTCGAGGCACTCCTTAAAATAGAGAACATTGACATCTGTGCAGTGACAGAGACCTGGTTCAAGGCTCCAGAGAGCACCCCTGCATTACCAGGCTATAATTCATACCACACCTTTCGGCCACCTAACCTGGACCTAATACTAAAGGCGCAGGCGTGTCCATATTCATTAAGGATATCCACACCTCCAGGCTAGTTGCTCAGCATAATGCATCCGAGATTATTGCTCAGCATAATGCATCCGAGATTATCCAAGTGCAGCTAACTCTGAGCAAGACCGCAATCCAAATTGTAGCTCAATAGAGATCCCCCACCATGCCCCAGGATTCCCACTCTTCATTTCTTGATACACTGGAAAATATTAGGGTACAACCTAACACCCTAATAATGGGCAATTTCAACTACCCCACCATTAACTGGGAAAACTACTCATGTACCAAACTCTTTTGCTCAACGTTTTCTGGAATTCATAAATTCCAACACCTTGGATCAACTTATCCACACCCCCTCCAGGGGCAGCAATATCCTAGACCTGGTCATTACCAACATGGGCGACCGGTGTTCCACACCAGAGGTCAATTCCTCGTTGGTCAGATCCGACCACAAGCTAATCACCCTAGACATCCACATCCCACCCCCATCCCCATTAGGGAAACCAACAAAAAAAATTTCTCCAATGCCAACTTCATGCTTCTTAAGACAGAAGTGTCAAACTTCACGACACCCATGTAGACAGACAATAGAGGTACGACTGCTGAATCCCACACAAATGCACTTTATAAGCACTTACATGAGTGCATGGATCATGCTATCCCTAACAGAACCAAAATGCTATCCTCCAAAAAAAACGAAGCCAATCTGGTGGTCTCCTGCCATAAACAAACTCTACAACAGAAGAAAGAAACTGCTGCAAAAGAGAGTAAAATCCCATTATTGGAGGAACTCCCTGGTCAGCCTCAGTAAGAAGCTGAGATCCCTCATAAAATCCTCCAAAGCTAGTTACGAAAACAAAATCGCCACCGTTTCTAAAGACAACCACAAAGCATACAGTAGCTATGTCAAGAATCTCAATGGCAACACTCAGATCTGCTCCGAGTTACAGCACAATAACACTAAATATACAGAACCAACTGATACCGCCAACATCCTGGCAAACAGGTTCAGTGCTAACTTTACCCCCCTCTCACCCCCTAAAGGGCCCATCTCTATACCGGAAGAATGCAAAGTTCCTGTAATCATGGCTGCACAGGTAAAAAACACACTCCCCAAAGCCAAGAACACAGCATCCATGGGACCTGACAACATCCCAGGCTGCGTTCTACATGAACTACAGAATGGACTGGCTCCCCACCTAAGTACCATGTTCAATCATAGCCTCACCTCAGGCTTTGTGCCCACTGAATGGCGCACATCGACGGTTATCCCACTCCACAAAGGACCCCAGGAACTACCACCCCATTAGCCTGACGAGCCTGGTCTGCAAGGCCATGGAATGTATCATCATGGAACTTATAAACAAAGACATTGGTAATCTCCAAACTCTGGACCCCACCCAGTTCGGGTTTGTAAAAGGCAGATCGTGTCTCCTAAACTTGATCGACTTCTTTGAAGCAGTCACCAAAACTGTAGATGAGGGTAAGGTGGTTCACACAGCTTATCTAGATCTCGCCAAGGCTTTCAACACCATCCCCCACTCTGGAATTATAAATAAACTCACTAAACTAGGCATAAATCCTATGTCACAAGATGGGTTGCCAACTGGTTCACTGATTAGAACCCACAGTGTGAAAGCAGCAGACTCCAAATCTGACTTCAGACCAGTGACAAGTGGAGTACCACTGGGTTCAGTCCTGGGTCCTCTCCTGTTTGGTATCTACTTCTCTGAAGTACAGGCTAACACAGAAGGTCTTTGGCTAATGAAGTTCGCAGATGACTGCAAACTAGAAGCCATAATCAAAACTCCAAATGATGTGGACATCCTACAAAAGGGCCTCACTGAGACAGATGCCTGGTGTCAAAGCCATGGCCTCAAGGTCAATGCCAAAAAGTGCACTGCCATCCCTTTTGGTAAAAACTCTGTACCCATGAACTACCACATAGCCGGTAGTCTACTTAATACTGAAAGTGTCATAAGAGACCTTGGGACACAGGTGGACAGTAGTCTCTCCTTTGATAATCACATCATCACAATAGTCAAGAAATCCTTCTACATGGCACATCTCATCACAAAAAGGTTTCTCATCCAGGAAAAAAAAGAGGTAAATGTTCCCCTGTACTCATCATCATTAGACCCATTACAGAATACAATGCCCCTTTTGGTATGTACCTCACAGGACATCTACAACAACTGGAAAGGCCGCAGAAATGCCTCACAAAGAGGATTACCGGACTCAAACAGATGCCCTACGCAGACAGTCTCAAAAAACTCCAGCATTACTCCGTCGCATATCGCCTACTCGGAGGCGATCACTGCCTAATGTACAAAGCTATATCAAACCCAGAGCTGCTGGACATGCTCCACTTAAAGAAATCCCAATCCCTCCGAGCTACACACTCTAGGGACCTAAACCTTGTCACCACAATAAACAGAACATGCTGGAGGAATAGATTCCTGCCCTAGAGACTTCCCATACTCTGGAACAAACTACCTATCTATATCAAACAGAGCTCCTCATTAGCACTCTTCAAGAAAAATTTTGATGATTGGATGGGAAACAGGAAATTCACCCCAGGGATCACTTCTGTGGCTCTGCTCAACAGGGGCACAGGAAAATAATTTTCTTGGGTGGCGAAAGCCAGGGTACCTTTTTGGCTAGGCTTATACTGGCTCTATGGCCAACAGCCTAGTACCTACCTATGAACAGCATATATTAATTATGTTGACAGTTTCAAGCTTTGCTCCATCCCCTAACCTACTGGTTCCACTTCCCCCTCCCACCTTGCCTGTGACAGCCTGCGCTGAGAAGACACCTGTCAGCCACTCATATTACACAGCTTCCCCTTTCCTTTATCAGAGAGGGCTTGCCCAGCGGGGAGGCAGTGCTGGATATGGAAGATCATCTACTGTTTGCTTTGAGGTTGTCAGCTGGGGGGGCACAAAGGTAACCAAAAAATGTAGTTGTGCTAGATTATAAAATAGGCAGTGAAAAATCATCCAATCAGCAGCAGAGTAAATCTTGAATAGACTCTCGTTTACAAAGTAGGTGAATAATTTAATCAGTAAAAAACAACAAATCCAAAACAGTTTCAGTGGTTAACACATAAAACAGCAGTTTCATACACATCCATTACAGTTTAATCATAGTTTAACTTAGTAGTTTTTGAGCTATGATTAAAATTTGTACAGGATGACATACTTTTCAACTTTTGAAAAACAGCAAATGAGTTTAGTTAAAATTAAAAAGGGACTCAACAGACTACAATAAGAAACAAATGACAAGACAATTTAACTTTAAAAAGTCACTCAAAAGGACAACTTGCAATTAGTAAATAATATTGAGCAACCACAGTGCTTTGACACAAGTCCAATTTCAATTGTTTCTGGTCCACCCCAAGGATGTTAGTGTGCCAGTTTAAAAGATGAGTAATAGCTTTTGCATCAAACTTCACTAGCAGACATACAATACAAATGGAAAATGCAGAAGTAAAGCCCTGCTTCCCTCTGGCTTGATATCTGCATACACTGCATCAATCACAAACTGGAGCAGGGACGGAGGAAGGAAATGGTGTAACAGACTCGAAAGGAACATTTCACAATGCTAAAATGGAAATGAAAAAAAAATGTAAAAAAAATCAGAATACAGCACATTCAGGAAGCTGAGAAAGACCCCAGAAACAACTACTGCATGAAGCAACTGAACAATTCTTGAAATGGTATATCCCTACAAACTGCTTAAAAGTATGTAAAAACTATCACAGGCTGCAGCAGGAACAAAATCTTTGCAATACTTAAAAAAAGTGTTCTTCTGTTGACTGTAGACACAGTAATATATATCCACAGATAGTCCTGAATACAGAACTACAAACATTAAACTACATTTAAGCAAGTTATAGCCAAGGGACTTAAAGGTGTCTTTACAGTTTTAAAACAGTCAAAGTACCAAATAAATAAATAAATACATATACAAAGTACGTACACAAAAAAGAAATACATTTTATTCTGCAATACATGCTTTGCCCAGTTTAAGGTTGCAAGAAAACCAGAGCTTATCCTGGTTGTCAATGGGCATAATACAGAGAAACTAATCTGAATAAGACATCAGTCTATTGCAGAATATATGAGTATGCATGCACATTCATACAGGCATGCACGTTTACCTGCAATATGAAGGCTCACCATTTCACATGTAGCATGTATCTGGAATATGAGAAGAATTCCAAACACTCTGGGAAAAGCCGTGTGCATATAGGGGGAGGGGATGAAGGGCATGCATACTCCACACAGAAGGGATCTCAAGTAGTAGCTAAAGTGGAAAATCAGGCACTAGAAGGCAGCAATGCTAACATAATCAAAAATTCCAAATCAAGTATACATAAGTAGCATAACTTTCAAAGAGAAAAAAGGACAGTTTGTAATAGTCCTAAGTCCTAGATCCATCTGTCAAGCTTACAACCTACTAGCTTTCAAGAATGTTAAATCAATGCGTTCTGATACCAATGATAAACTATTTCATAATTGTGGAAGGCACTTCGTAATCTATCAGTCACTTTTTTATTATTAAGTTCCTTGATTTGGTACCATCTCTCCCAGTGGTCAGTTCAGGGCACATACTTTCAAGCAAAATGGCCTTACAAATCAAGTAAAGTTTACTCTATGGAAGAATCAGAACAAACACCTTTCTAAATAGTTCCAGTTATTCAACCCTGACTTTTCTGCTAAGAATTTGTAGCTTTTCATGTTCTTTCAGGTGGGTCATTTCACGGCTATAAAATACAACACAGTACTGTATTTAGTAATGGTTTAGAGCAGTGAGGTATACTGTGGTACAATGATCTTCCTTGGGTGTCCAGGCATTTCCTGTAGAATTATACAGGCTACAGAACCTGCCTTCTTGACTTTGGTAGCAACACAGTGGTCAAAGTGTAACCTGTTGTCTACCACTCTCCCTGGATCATTAAAGATTATATTACTTTTCTACAATGAGACCATTTATTCTGCAAACATAATTTATGCCCTCTTTGCTAAGTCCCATGACAATACATTTCCTGACATTAAAGCTGAGATCACTATTATGGCAGTGACAAGTATTTAAGCAATAACCGACGATGTCGGTATGGTATATTAAGATTTACCTACAGTTGGTGTGGTTTAAAGACGAGGGTGAAGTCTGAGTGATTAAATAAAGCCAACCGTGGATAAATCGTAATATACTACACCACAGAGTCGGTTATTGCTATTATACAATGACATTAAATTTAGAAAAAAATACTTACTTTTCTTAAATAATGTCTTTGTTTAATGGCACAGTGCTGTCCTTCTGAGGTTGGTAATATCCTGTTGCCTTTTTTTTTTTATGTACTGCTCATGCGTATGGGACTTGCGTTCTCAAACATAGCCAGTACATCAGTGCTTTGGAATGGAAGCAATAGAGAAAAGTAGGTCTCCGTTGCTCTGTTTTTGTTTTCTTTTTTTTTTTTTGTTTTGTTTTTAATAATAAAAAAAAGTTTTGGACAGTTTAGGGGTAGAAGAGAGACAGGATGGAGGAAATACAAGGAAAATCAGGTATGTGTCTTTTGTTTTGAATAACGTACCTGATTTTCCTAGTATTTTCTCCATTCTGTCTCTCTGCTACGTCCGGAGTCCAGATTACAGCTATTTTTTTTTTTGTTAAAAAAAAAAAAAAATGAAACACAGTATATAGCAATAGAAAAAAGTAAGGGTGACCGGACTTTTTTCCATTGGTATATGCTAGGATTTACAACGGCACGCTGAATGGGCTAACCAATCAGCGTGCTCGTTTTGGAATATTAATAACCAGTCATTGTATAATCTTCCATAAAACATAAATCAACAGACTACAGGTAAAAACTTATGAAAAGGTGGATCAAAACACAATACTTATAATCAACGGTGGGGGCAGTTTTGTACTGTTTATCTGCCTGTGCGTCCATCAGACCACCTTGGTTTCACCCTCAAGCTCTAACTCCAGCTCTCTTGGGTTAACACTAACAACCCAAAACACCACCACTAACGACTGCCTAAATAAATAAATAAATTAAATATGATGTTCTTAATTCACTATTATTATCATTAATTAGCAGATATACTTCTCTTCTTGCAGGCTTAAGAATTTTCTGAGTAAATACATGTAGAATACAAAATGCTGCTTGCCTACACATGCAGTTGCTTCTTGAATTTATATTTTTAAATTTATTAGTGTCCGCAAAATCAGAATGACTGTCTGCAGGGGCTCTTTATCACAGACACAGTGACAGCAGCCATTCTGATGTAATGTTGTTGATACTATTTCATCCAGCAGTGCTTCTCAGTATGATGTTTCGTACTTCCTTTTCCATGAATGTCTTTGTAACTAATTTAATTTAGAGATGCATGTCGTGTCTTGAATCTAGACTTTTTCGGAGTAGCTCCCGAGACACCTGTGACTATTGTGACTGTATTTATAAAATGTGACCCCTTAATTTTTAAGTTGCAAGCTCCTGGATAGTGTTTTAATCCATTATTCCACCATTAAATAGCAAATAAGTCTTATTTTCTTACATAACTGGTATCCCTTTCCTCACTCAACCAGTCATCTGCAAACTTCACTCAAAAACAATACAATTAACCAGAGTTACCTGAAAATAATCAAAGTGTCTAGGAACTTTCAGCTAACAAGGAGGCTGTTTAAAAATTCCACTAACAGCTCAAAGACTGCTTAATGAAAGTCTTTACTTAATGTACTGCATTTGCGATTCCATGGTAAAAGAATACTGAAGAAGAATGAAAGGTGAAATGCGATCATTTTGTGGGACATCCCAAGAAGCAACAGCCTTGGCTGAAAAACAAAATGAAATGCTGCCCCCAACATACCATTTTGGGGGTAGAATAAATGAAAACAAAAAATATACAAGAACCACTAACAATTTTGCAGTTTCCTTCCCTAGTTATTCTTTAAATATAAAACATATAATTAAATAAGTCTACAATTAATACAATTTGATCAGTAACCTTTTACTTTACAGAAAACAGAAAATAGACTACTGTATACAGTGACTTGTGCTGGTATATCAGGAAACTAATAAAACATCCTTAATGATGTTTTGTTTTGTCTGTACAAATACCTTACTCACATTCTCAAATTCTACATCAGAAGATCAGTGCTTTTGCATTTATACTCTTATAAAACTGCTAACTGTTGCTTTAGTAATATTCTATGTACTGTTAATAGATATTTCAGACAACAGATATGCAGAGTGCTGTAAACTCTGATATCAGACAAATGTTGGTTATGCGAAAAAGAGAAGAAATGTTGCCATCATGTACTAGGTGCTGTTCAAGCAGATTTTTTAAAGCTATTATAGAATAAGCAGGTTTATAAGCTTAAGGAAATGTGGTATACCTGTGTCAAAACATCTCTGACACCACCTTAAACAGAGTATTTTGCAGCCATTCAGAATGGATAAAAACTTTATTTTACCACTAATAATAAAATTTTCTTTTGTCACAGAGATATTACACTGTACATATGTAGCTGGCACACCTGTGCAGCCACAGCAAAAGTGAACAGATTCCATTATTTGGATAATACTGTGGAGGTGCCTATACAGCACACAAGGGGTTTGTTACTTTAGATAAAAACGTTTCACTACAGAGCCTTAGAAATTTTTTCCCAACACAGCTCTCTCAGATGAGAGATGTATTAGGGGGGGCGTGGCCAAGGATGAACACAGGATAGCAGCAGATTTCTTCAGCTCCACCAATTTCATTACATTGACAGGAATTAATTACTTAAAAAATTAATTTTTGAAGTAATTTTCTTTCTAAATATGTTTGTTTTATATAGTTCTTGAACTATATCTAAAGAAGAAAGGAAATCTTAATAATATTCCTGTCAGAAATTACTTTGGAAATTTTCCTGTCAGTTTATCAGTCTGAAATGAGTTCCAGTAAGACAAATTCTCAAGACTCCAGCATCAAGAAAGAACTTCAGTCTCTGATAATTATAGTCCAGCAACTTACTGCTAAGATGGATAAAATGGATACTAAAATAGACACTTTCATAGAAAAACTACAAAACAAATAGACTTGTTACATATGGACCTGCAACAACAGAAGATCCAGATGACAGGCATAGAAGAAGCTGTGAATGACATGGAAAATAGAATACAAGAAGAGGAAATCAACATTGAGTTTCTGCTGAAACAAAATACACATTTACAAACAAAGCTGGATGACCTGGAAAATAGATCTAGGCGCAATAACATTAGGATTTTTGGACTGCCAGAAAATATTGAAGGTAACAATATTACTTCTTTTTTAACAACATGGCTCCCTAAAACTTTAGATTTACCAGAAGCATTCTCTTTTGGTATCGAAAGAGCACATAGATCTATAGCTAATACTAACTCTAACAAAAACTATCCTAGATCAGTTATAGTTAGATTTCTATCATCTTTTGATAAAGAGATGGTTCTTAAATCTGCTTGGGCTAAAGCTCCTGTTAAGATTAATGAAACAACTGTGCGTTTTGACAATGACTATTCTTCCATGGTATTAGCTAAAAGAAAAGTTTTTCTGCCACTAATAAGGGAGCTTTTCAAAAAGCACAGTTTAAAACATACCCTCTGTTTCCTGCCAAGCTTAAAATCTTCCTTCCTGATGGTCCTAAAATTTTCGATGACTTAGACTCTGCTTTACTGTTTATCAAAAAAAATAAGATTTTGGAAAAAATAGAAGAAATGGAATGGGCTAGTCCTTCGTTAAAGAGACTGGCAACTGAAACTTCGTGGAAGACTTCAGAGAAGAAGAAGAGACTAAAAAACAAATGATTTGTACTATGTTTTTTTTTCTCTCTCTCATCATTTTATTTTATTATTAATCTTTTTAAATATATTTCCTGCATTTCCAAGAAGCAACAAATATTTTGAAAAAGATTTAATCAAAGTTATTCTCTGTGTGCAAAGAAATGTTTTGTTTCATAACTAGTCAAAATATCTGGAGATTTAATGGCAAGCTGTGATTTAACTTGTTTCTCTTTCTGAAGAGGAAAAATAAGTTCAGTAATTTGATACATTTTTTTTTCCTTTAAAAGTTTATATGTTCTTCAAATGCTATTCCTAGTTATACTTTCTTGATTACACTGCTTATGCTTGTTTGTAAATAATCTGTCATGCTTTAACTAATAATAATTAGAACTAAATAATAGTAAATAATATGTTTTATTTTTAACTCTATTAATATAAACAGTAAGTAACATTCTATTGTACATACTTCTTATAGCTTTCTCTTACATTTTTTTATTTCTGCCTTACACCCTTTTACTTTCTACTCTCTTTTCTTTTCTTTATTAATATATAGAAATGCTTTTGATCATATAGACACAGTAAATAATAAGATTTGCATAGGAGTTGAGTTGGGACAAAAATGTTGAGTTTTGTTACTTATTAATAATTTTGGGCTTGATTTCACTTACATAGAGTCTGTAATAACCTGTAGAATGCATTGTGAAGGTTTTGTCATGTTTAGATGCATTTACACTGCTAAATGAATGTTTGTCACTAGTTTTTAATAAGTTTCCCGCCAAAATGTTAAGAGAGACAATCTGGGATGTGGGCTGTCTCATGCACAGTGTCCATGAGCTACTTCAAAAGCTTTAACTCTCAGAATTCTCACAGAGAAGCTGAAAGCAGCTAGTCTCACCTTTGACCTAGATATCACACTGACACATCACAGATACAGGAATGACACTACCTAATTATACTTTCTTGATTACACTGCTTATGCTTGTTTGTAAATAATCTGTCATGCTTTAACTAATAATTAGAACTAAATAATAGTAAATAATATGCTTTATTTTTAACTCTATTAATATAAACAGTCTGCTTATGCTTGTTTGTAAATAATCTGTCATGCTTTAACTAATAATTAGAACTAAATAATAGTAAATAATATGTTTTATTTTTAACTCTATTAATATAAACAGTAAGTAATATTCTATTGTATATACTTCTTATAGCTTTCTCTTACATTTTTTTTTATTTCTGCCTTACACCCTTTTACTTTCTACTCTCTTTTTCTTTTCTTTATTAATATATAGGTTCATAGGTTCATAGGTTTATACTAGGCTATCTGCCCTAAGGCATTTATAAGCCTAGCCCAAATTATTGTGGCTTACGCCACCCCTTATATGAAAAAATACTGTGCCCATTAGTTTGTTGTGCCTCTGTCCAGCAGTGACCCAGAGATGATTCCCGGGGTAAACCTACGATCTCCCATCCACAGGTCTAGATTTCTCTTGAACAGAGTCAGCGAGGTGCTCTGCCTCACATGGACCGGGATTTTATTCCACAGCATAGGGAGTCTCTGAGTGATAAATCTATCCCTCCAGCACGTCCTATTTATATCCGTGCTAAGGTTTAAGTCGCTTGCTCTAGTGGTTTTGGTGGATTTGGATTTTTGAGGTGGAGCATGTCCATTAATTCGGGTTGGACATGGCCTTGTATGTCAGGCACATGTCACCTCTGAGCAGACGGTATGCGACTGAATAGAGCTGGAGTTTCTTCAATCTGGCAGCATATGACAGATTTTGGAGTCCCTTTATCCTTTTGGTGAGGAACTTTTGGGGTCTCTCCAATTGCTGCAGATGTCGGGTGAGATACATCCCGAATGGGGCATTGTACTCGATCATTGGTCTGATAAGTGAAGAGTACAGGGAACAATGACCTCACTAGATCTGGATGTGAAACCCTTCATGATCAGGTGGGCAATGTAGAAGGTCTTTCTAACCACTTTAGCAATGTGAGTGTCAAAAGAAAGGCCACTGTCAACCTGGGTCCCCAGGTCCCTGATAACCTCTTCTGTGCTTAGTGGATTGCCACCTATATGGTAGCTTGGGGTTACCTTGTTTTCCCGAAGGGTATGACTATACATTTTTGGCGTTTAACTTCAGGCCATGGCTCTGGCACCAGCTATCTGTTTCCGTGAGTCCCTTCTGAAGGATATCCGTGTCCGATGCACTTTCCACTATGGCGCCCAGTTTGCAGTCATCTGCAAACTTTGTCAGCCAAAGTCCTCCCATGTTGGCCTGTACTTCTGAGAAGTAGATGCCAAACAATAGGGGCCAAGGACCGAGCCCTGTGGGACACCACTTGTGACCGGCTTGGAGTCTGACACAGCGCCAGCAACTCTAACCCTGTGGGTTCTGTCCTTAAGCCAGTTTGCAACCCATCTTGTGACATATGGGTTTACATTTAAGCTGGTAAGTTTTTCTACAATACCGAGTGGGGTATTGTGTGAAAGCCTTGCAAGGTCAAGGTAGGCTGTATGGACTGCCTTTCCCTCATCAATGGCCTTGGTGACTATTTCAAGAAGTCGACCAAGTTCAAAAGGCATGATCTTCCCTTGACAAAGCCAA